>NW_026886863.1:0-82993 GCF_032173495.1 Musca vetustissima
ACACATATCGCGTCATGGTAACTATGTACCGTTTCGTATGTTACAGCATTTATTAAGATATTTTCAATATTACTGAAACACCAATCAATTTGTGTTAAACCTTTCGTTGTTGGCGTATTCTGAATAGAAAGAAGGTTGTCATTGTTAAGGAGTATTTCAGTTTCCGATTTTGTTCGTTGTCGGCATATATTGAAATCTCCTAAAATAACAACCTTTTGAGAGTTTGCATTTATGCAGTTTTCCAGAACATAGTGTAGTTCAAGATGAAGAGAATACACCTCATAATTGCAGTTTCGATATAAGACCATTATGTGAATATCTCTAATTTGAAACACCAGAAATTCTAATGTTTTATTATGTACATGGACCTTTTTTTGGTATTTATACTGAGTAAATTCAGAGATTTCATTTTTCACATTTCCATTTTTCACAAAAACAATTAAGCCCCGTTTACATCTACCACAGCTTTGGTCCGTTGAATCCAATCTCATCCTTGGCAATACTGTGAACCCTGGAATTTCATAGTTTTCATTATGCAGCGTCCAAGTTTCAACAGAACATAATACGTCAGCCTTTAACATTACCGAATCTTTCCGAATGTCTTCAATATGAGCATGAAGGCTTTGAACATTATGGTATACAATTTTCAAAGCATTAATCTCATGCATAGACTCGTAATGGGTTTGTGCCAATCGGCCTAAATTTGACCCTTTGGTGCATAATTTACTTAAAATCGGACGAAACTATATATGAGAGCTGTATCTAAATCTGAACCGATTTCAATGAAACATGTGTCAAGTTTCATTGAAATCGCTTCATATCATATTATAGTAATTTTAGTATGCTGTGCAAAATTTTGTGCCAATCGGCCTAAATTTGACCCTTTGGTGCACCATTTACTTAAAATCGGACGAAACTATATATGGGAGCTATAACTAAATCTGAACCGATCTTTCCCAATTTCATTGCGGTTCGTGCTTGGGCCAAATAAATGAGCTGTGACAAATTTCATCCAATTCGGATAATAACTGCGACCTGTACTTTGTTTACAATTTAACATGGACCGACAGACGGACTGACGGACATGCATAAATCGACTCAGAAAGTGATTCTATGCATATTCTCAAAAGGACCCATGTGTCTATTTCGTTTCCTTTTGCCTGTTACAAACATATGCACAAAGACATAATACCCTGTACCACAGTGTGGTGAAGGGTATAAAAATTAGCAGGTTTTGTAAAAGGCGTAAAACTATTTAATAATTGCAAAAGAACAAACGATTATAGTTCGCACGCTGCACAGTGTTGCCTCAGTGGCAAAATGTGATGTTAAAATGTATACATTTTTATGTTTTTATATTAGAGGTTATGTTTTTATTATATAGATCATCTACAATGACATTCATCGAAAAAATAATGAACGTTTCAGATAATTGTATTCCAAATTAAGTTGAAAATATCTAAAAATTATAATTGGAAATTGTTAAGGGAGTTGTAAACGTAATGTTTTAACGAAAAAAATTTACATTAACTGAATATATTATAAGTACCGCTATCAAGAATTTACTTATTTAGTATAACAGAAATGTATATATTCTTCATATATCATAGAGAATATAAAAAATTGCCACCTATTGCCACCTGGAGATTTTTTCTACATTAGTTGAGCATCCCTGTGAAAATCTCAAGATCTCTTGAAGATATAGGAGATTTATTGTGTTAGCATCAAGTGACGGCAAGAGTGATTCTCAAACTTTAAACGCATTTTTCTCGAAACAGTGTTTTATGGATGGCGGGCACGATAACTCAAAAACTTATAATCCAATCGGTTCTAAATTTTAACACGTTTCTCTGGGAGTGTATAGCTCTCGTATGAACTAGGTTAAAATCAATCGGTGATCTTCACCTTATTTGTTTTTTTATTTTTATTTTCCTTTTAAATCTTCAAATATATATGTGCGAAGTTACAAACCTTAACAAGTATTGTATAATCGAGAATGGGGGGTTTCCGCTGATTGCTTCGAAATTTTCAATGAGGTTGCAGTTATGTTCAAGAACAACGCCTATAAGTTTCGGTGATGATAAGATATTAATTTTGTGATGAAATGGACGAAAACTTTTTTGTGTGTATTTTTTCGAGTCGATCTAAAGGACACAATTATAAGGCGAACATCACAACACAACCCACGGTGTACTGAATATTAGTAATACTCGAAAAATATGTCAGTGTTCGGAAGAGGTGCTGTCTAATAGGACAAGAGGCTGAAAATATCACGAATATTGCCCAGATTCAGAATAAAAATCCAGATTCAGAAAAAAAAATATGGTCGGCCCCATCCGACTATACTGCTGCGCTCACTGATGATGAGCAAATATTCTCTATTTTAAACAACTCGAAACTTAACTCATCATAAAAGTATAGCCATTTTGAAAGAAAAACAAGCAAAAGCAATGAAATGGTTTGACGCATTATTTAATGGCAACAAACAACATTTGTGATTTCTTAGCAAAAACTAAACTTTCGATAACAAAAGAAAAACAAATATGTATATTTATTTGGCTTCTTTCAACCACAACTCGTATGTGGCGGCATACAACAAAGAAAACAAATTGTTATTTGTTACTAAAAAGATTTTGGCCACTTTTTTGAGAGACAAGGGAAAACTTTTATTGAAAACACTGTTTTCAAATGTAAGCAGTTGTTATTCTGTTGCATATTTTGGTTGGTGTTCTTTCGAAATAACTTTTTAAATTATTATCAATAATATTTTGCTTCCACAAAGGAATTTCGAAACATGTAATGAAACACGAAACGAATAAAACAAAATTCGTGTCAATAGGGCAGACGTAGAGTCTTTTAAATCCTTCCATTACTGGTTCTTCATAAATTTTTGGGTCTCCAGCATCCCTCAAATAACAAATGTTGGGTTCTTGACATTCCCGCCAAGGACTTTCATTCCACTTCAAAAAGCTGATTACACAATGTTACACAAACCATTTCCAAACTCTTTGCAGTACTCCCATTGACCGAGTTATTATTTTAAGTAGCAAACAAACTTTGTTCAATAAAGTCATGAATAAATGATGGTCAGTTGAATGGCAAAAATTTATTTCTATTCAATAACTTTTTTGTTTTCAAAGTTATTTAGATTACGAAAAAAATGCACGGCATTTGGGGCACCAAAAATTTATTATAAGAGGTAAAGAAAACAGAAAAGCAATCAATTTATTTCGTTTTCCACGCAGATATATTTAAGTTTATTTTACTAGTTTTTTAAAATGTAAATTACGTATTATATGTATGAACACCTTTGGTCCTTTACAATAAAATCTTTGGTTGTTCTATTAGAAGGTCTCTTAGCTTCATGGTCTCTTATAAAATCTCCTTATTGTATATGACAAAAACCTCTTGGTTTTATATACATAACATTACCAAAGATGTCATGTACATCTCTTGAATGTACCCAAAGTGGTGAGTTTCATCAAACCTTCGGATATGTCTGTCACTTTTGTTTGAAGTTTGTTCATAAACTTTTGTTATTACAATTTAGTTGGTTTGTGGCTTATGTTCTTCTTGTCTCTCATACAACTTGTTAAGCACGTCTGACCATTAAAATCACACCGACTACACTTGAAATGCATGGTTATTGTGCATTTAACAGTTGGTGGGAAATAAATATTCAGCAACAAACACATACACATGAACAACAACTTCATGCTTTAAGAAAGTAGAGGAAACAATAACTACGTCGGCAGCAAACAACTTAAAGGGGCTCAAAAAACAACATAAAACAAGAAGTCGAATCTATAATATTCTGCTGATAATAAATAGAAATGACTGCTACAGGAAGTGCAATGAAATGTAAAACTGCGAACAGAAAATGATTATGTACACTGTTATAGGTCCCCAACGGATTTTCCGTTCACATCATTTCGAGTAAAGGAAATGTACACAATCTCAAGAAACAGTATACAAGCGCAACCCTTACAAAACTAAGCAGTTTAAATATATATTTAAAGTAGTCACAAGGAATTGATAGCCGTCATACAAACATGTGTATGTGACTAATTCCAACTAATGTTTGCAAAAGAACCCACACAAGTAGAATCTTTGAAAGACATTGTTACGGTAGAAAGGGAGAGCAAAATTTTAAATTTTTTTCTTTAATTTCACATTCTTCGGCAGACTATTGACGAAGTCCACTTGGTATAGGAAATTTTGCTTTCGTATCCTTCAAGAGACAATTTTCAATTTGTAGAAATATATATGAAATAATTCTTATACTTCCTCAACTGTTTAACTTCATGTCATTCCTAGAGTAACAATTGTTCCATTCGTACAAAAGCGAGCGTTAATTTTTATTTCCTACGAAAATGAATACAAATAATTGCAATCGTAAAAATCTTCGCTACTTTGTTGTTTCTGTTGATTGATTTTATTGCGTCTTTCCATATAGGAAAAGTATAAAACAAGTTTGCATTTTTATTGTTATATTGAGTTTTGAGAATCCTAATTAGACCGAACGACAGACATGTGGTAACACCACATCATATTTTATTTCTCTGGTATGTGAAGTTCTCTACGAACTACGGAATATATTCAATAACCACAAATAAAGGAATGTTTAAATGGGAAATAGTTTCAAGACTATGATATTTGTGTAAATTTAATTAAAAAAGAAATGTAGTACAGGCAAACCTTTTTCTTGCGGTTTTTAATTTGCTTTCTTGTTATTGTTGATTTCTTATAATTATTTATGTTATACCAATGAATAAGTTCAATGAATATATGGTAAGTATTGTAATTTTTCTCAGAAATTGTTGGTATTTTTTTTTTAAATTTGTTGATAAAATTGGTACCTCGATATTCGCTTGATATAAATAAACTCTATCTATAAAATGCAACTCTATCGAATTTACAAAATACCGTTATTATAGGTAGCATGTCTCATCATATTTTATATTTTTTTTTCGCAAAGTTTTCGTGTTTTCACCACGGATACGGATAGACATGCATAAATGCTAAATAACTGTCTAACGATTATAGAATGTTACAAACATGTGCATAAAGGCAAAAATTCGTATATTCAAATTTTCACCACGGATACGGAATGCTAAATAACCTAAAATGTGACAGACCTGATTATATTGTTTATATGGGTATATATACATAATGGAAACCTTTTAGAATAAGTCAATTTCTAGATACATGGAATTTCTATGAAGGTGTTTATACATTATCGATAACTTTTTCAAGGCCCATTCTTCAAACTGAAAATTATTTTAAGTTAGTTGTGAGTAAAACTTGATAATATAAAATTATACTGCAACGGAATATACTGTGAAGTGTCGCTTTAACTAAAAAGGGTTCGATCGTTACTTATTGGGAATGGTAGAGAATATTACAAAATTTCAACCAATTCCATGTATTCTAAAACAATGGAAGGCATAAAAATTGTCAGTTAAACTAGTTATAAACTGTTTATTAAACTTAGTAACTACCGAATAATTCGTTATTTATATATCAAATACGGTATGTCTGCACAGTTGATGACATTCTAAAGGATTTATCTTTGGGTATGTATATATATATATATATATTATGATTAACTTCACCGCATGAATTCATTAATAAGAAAATATGTGTTATTGGTCAGGTGCATAGTCACGTGCAAAAATTTTCACGTTATATTGAATGGAAAATGCTAACCCACTACCTGGGTGACATCGGATCAACAAACCGATGCCGCACAGCACACCTTACTATAATTTTTGGAAAACCCTTAACATGTTTTTTCAAGGACATATAAGCATAAATATACGACAAATCGGCCGCTATACACCCCTATATATTTTACCAAAATTCACCGTGTAAAGTCCTTACTGTGTATATGACTTTCTTTTGTTGTTAATGGAACATTATTAGTATATTATTAGTATATAGCTCCCATATATAGTGTCTTCCGATTTTTTTGTGAATGATACACCAAACACGCGATATTTGTCCGATTGAACAAAATTTTGCATAGCAATGCTATTTGGGAAAAATTATGTGTGAAAAGGTTTGTTGAAATCGGTTCAGATTTTGATATTGGACTTTTATATATTTTCGTTCAATTTTATGAAAACGTTGCACCGAAGGGCCTATGTTTGCTCGATTTACACGAAATTTGATAACAAAAAACAGATGGTGCATGCAACTGTTGCTCAATTAGGTCTATGTGTTTATATATAGCTCCCATACATAATTTTACTCGATTTCATACAAATGGTACACCAAAGAATCCAAGACTGTCCGTTGGCATGCAATTTTTCATTGATTTCAGAATGGTATGTGAATGTTTTTTTTCAAATGGTTCAAATATCTATCTAGATAGCACATTTAATTTCGACCGATTCCATCTCAATGGTCCTCCAAAGATTCTATGTTTGTTCCATCTACGGGATATTGTAGATATTAACATCTCTCGTGTGTACTCAAATTGGTGAAGGGTATCATATAGTCGGCCCCGTCCGATTTTTTAACTTTCCTTACTAGTCTTGTTTTGTCTTTTGCATGTTATTCACTGTTTTTTGGAGATAAATCATGGCTACATATGATGTGCAGAAGCGCGTCAAAATCATTGATTTTTTTCATTTTTCTGGAAGGTAAATTATAACAACTCAACTAAATTATCGTTGATTAGGAACTTAGTCTCTCGTTTTGAGGAACATGGAAGATTGTTAGATCTTCCAGAAGAGGAATAGGTCGATCTGTGCGCAATGAAACAGTTGTGGAGGCTATATGACAGAGTATAAACGAAGATCCATCTGTCTCTACTCGTCGTCGTTGTACTCAATTGAGAATCTCCAGAACAACGGTGCAAAGAATATTAAAGCGGAATCTTAAAATGTTTCCGTAAAAAATTTAAATGGCACAGCAACTGCTCCCCCAAGACCATCGGGCACGCCTGTTATATGCTATTCGATTAAATTCCAGAAAATGTGATCTTGCTTGGCCTCCACGTACACCATATTAGACCGCTCTAGGCTTTTTTTTTTGGGCTATTTGAAAGGAGTTGTGTATATCAATAAACCCCAAAGAATTCAAGAGCTTAAGCACAACATTCAAGCAGAAATAATCAACTTGGAACCAGAAACTCTACGGCAGTAATGGAAAATCCGGTTAAAAGAGCCAATTTTTGTTTGCAAGAAAATGGACATAATTTAAGAGATGTTATATTCCACACTTAAACGTAAAAAAACTCTATGAATTAAATATTTAAAAACAAAAACAATCAATAAAAAATAAAAAAATACAGTTATCTATCAGTCCTTTTTGAGCCACTCAGTAGATTCTATCATGTTTAAGGACCAAAAGCCACAAACAAAATTAATACCACATAACAATATTTTTGAAATAGAGCAAAAATATGGTCTGTTCCAGTACTTTTTTTTAATAGTAAATCTAGTAAAAGGGAAACATTTCAAAATTGCTCTCAGAGTACAAAATAATTTGAAAAGTTCGGGTACGCAAATCTAGTAAATATGCCAAAATTAGATGGCAATACCATAGACAAATGAATGTATAGACACCAAAGTACTCAGGAAAGTGCTAGTGAAGTGACTCAAACCAAAACACTCAAAGTCAATTTGTAGCAAAAGTATCAATATTTTATGTAATATATTTATCCTGTGCTATAGATTTTGCAAAAATCTAACTATATTTATGGTCTTCCACCTTAAAGAGTCCTTAAATTCGATTTAAAAAGGAAAATACCTGTTAGCTAACTCAATTTGAGAGAGCGTTGGTGAGAGCATTTTGGTGTCTATTCCTTCATTTGTCTATGGCAATACTTCAAAATCAACATAACAACCAACCATTTTTACTCGACCAAATTTTTCGAGTAAAAAGTTTACATAGAGAACGCCATTTTGTTTTGTGCTCTCTTAAATTTGAGTCAATGTTTTACCAGTTTTGTGGGTTGAGGAACGGCTTTCAAGTAAAAAGTTGCGAAACATGTAAAATGAGTAGATTCTTTTAGGTTCTGGAACGGAACTATAAACATTTGAATATTTCAATATAAGACAAAAAAGATGGAAATGGAGGCAAAGATATTTTTCATATTCGAAGAACCGAGATGGCAAAATAACATCTATGAAAATGAAATGGTATCTTTATCAAAATAGGGTATCAAAATATGAATCTATATCACAATTTTTCATCAAAAATAATTCCCTGATCACGTGAATGCATACTTGAGGGCTTTTTATGAAGCTTGTCTGTATATAACGTAGCCCCATAAAAATAGTCTAAAGGCGTTAACTCATACACTACAAGCAGCTAATTGGTCAGTACCAAACGTGGTTCGCCGAGCTCGCCTCTCAATAAGTCCGTTTTTACGCGCGTTGTGTGGCGCCGTATTGTTAAAATCAAATATCAGGCGAGTAAAATCTTGCATTTTAGTCAAAAAAAAAATTTGGATATCATTTCAAGGTGGCGCTCACCATTTACAGTTACGATTCGCAGCACATAAACAGTGTCCATCTGTTAACAGTTTGGATGCTTTGGTAGGGTTCACAATGCTTCCGCTGAACTTTATTTTTCGATAAATAAGTGGATCTTCGGCCTACTTCCCCAGAGCCCGCATTTTGGTAATAAAATGCCTTGTTGATTAGTGGTATTGACAGTAAAACACGATTTTAGGCCAGGGTATTATGTCTTTGTGCACATGATTGAAACAAGCAAAAGGAAAGGAGATAGACACTTTGTTCCTTTTGAGAATGTGCATAGAATCACATTTAAGTCCGTCCGTCAGTCGGTTGATGTTAAATTGTAAACAAAGTACAGGTCGCATTTATAATCCAAATTGGAGGAAAATTGGCATTGATCACTTATTTGGTCCAAGGACGAACCCTATTGAAATTGGGAAAAATCTGTTCAGATTTAGATATAGCTCCCATATATAAGTTCGTCCAATTTAATGTAAATTGTGCACCAAAGTCCCTATTTATCTTTCGATTTGCACGAAATTTTGCACAGCGTAATGAATTGAGAGTAGAATGATGTGTGCTAAGTTTCGGTTCAGATTTAGATATAGCTCCCATATATATTTTCGTCCGATTTAATGTGAATGGTGCGCCAAGTACCTATATATTCTTTAATTTGCACGAAATTTGGCATAGCGTACTGAATAGGGTCTAGAATGATGTCTGTTCGAAAATCGGTTCAGATTTAGATATAGCTCCCATATATATTTTTGTCTTTCGATTTCCACGAAATTTGGCACAGCGTACTGAATTAAGCATAGAACGATGTGTGCTGCGTTTCGTGAAAATCGGTCCAGATGTAGATAGCTCCCATATATATTCGTTCGATTTTAGGTAAATAGTGCACAAAAGTTCCTATATATTCTACTCAATTAAGTCTAGAACGATGTGTGTGCAAGTTTCGGGAAAATCGGTTCAGATTTCGATATAGCTCACACAAATACATATATATTCGTCCGATTTTACATACATGGTGCACTTAACTCCTAATGTTTGCCCAATTAACACGAAATTTTGCACAACGTATCAAATTGATACTTGAATGACATTACTGGGTTTTGTTGAAATTGGTGCAGGTGCAGCCATAGCACAGTGGGAAAAAATGCACCGATTTTTTTTTTTAGAAAAAATCTTAAATTTTTAGGGAAAAATAATATTTTAAAGCATTTGAAATATTTTATAATAAGCAACATTTTTCGTTATAATTAATAATACTCCTAAAATGGGAGCTTCTTTTAAAAATTCCGAAACATTTGGAGGGTAAAAAGTGGGTTAAGGGCAAACACTATTGTTATCATATATATCTTTATTATTGTTAATATTACGTATCTAAAACATTAAACTATATATCTATCTTATATATATAAAAATGAATTGCTGTTCGTTAGTCTCGCTAAAACTCGGGAACGGCTGAACGGATTTATCTGATATTAGTCTTGAAATGTTCGTGGAGGTCTAGGGAAGGTTTAAAAGGTGAGAAATAATCGAAAACCGCGAAAATTTTGCAAAAAATTCTATTTGAATTTCCACGAATTTAGTATTGAGCTATTTGGATAGCACCACGTCGTAGTTGTTATTTTGAGATATTTTGGGCGAAAATTGTTAGCGTATCATTCCTTTCAGCCTACATTTGTCAATTATTGAACATTTTCAAAATATTCAATTTTTTTCAATTAAATTGACATTGTATTGAAAAATTTTTTGGGACAATACAAAAAATAATTTAGAAGTATATCTCTGAAAGTACACGCGATCATTGTATGTATACGTTTTCCATAGAATGCACGTACATTTTGGGACTAATGCAAGGATGGAAAATCTGAAGACATTCTGAATCGACTTCGTGTCCATTCATGGTATTCTGATTCTAAAATCCATGCCTTAGATTAATCTCTATATATATAAAAATTACAGGTATGTTCGTGATCGCTAAACTCAAAAATTACTGCACCGATTTGGACCAAATTGTATGTACATGCTCTATGGGGCGTGAGGAGTGTTTCTGTGTAGTTTAAAGTTCATCCGACAGATGGCGCAATATGTAGTTTTTTTGTGGTTTTTCACCATAATTCAAGAACTACTGCACCGACCAAACTTTACGTATATGTTCTATGACGCGTGAGTAGTTTTTGTGTGTTTAATTTTAAGTTCGTCCGACAGATGGCGCGATATATAGCTTCATTGTGTTTTGTCCGATTAAAGATGGTACTTAATCGGCGTATGCCGACGTAAGTGTTCCGACACCGATGAATTAAAAATGAATTAAATTCTATTTATAAATTTATAAACATAATATAAAAATGTATGGTAATTCATCAATTGAGAACGGCGGCACCGATTTGAATCAACATTTCTTTCCGTTGTCTGTAATTGAAGTGGGAGTGCTTTTATGAAAGAACATTTTAAGAAAAATCCGCAAATTCTAAAACATATTTTGAATGAACGGCTGGACCGATTTGTCTACCATTATGTGGGACATATACCATAAAGTGATACTATACCGACAATTTACAGAGAAGTTCCTTATCCTACATGAAATAACGAATGTATACGGAATTTGTTACTACTCTCAAAGTACATAAAATCGTACTATGCCAAAATATGGGCCAAATAAAAGGAGGCTTAAAAACACACAATAATGATGAGCCAGTCTTTTACATTTTAAAACCAAAACATAGCATATATCCCACACAATATCTGAATCATTGGCTGAAACTTGAACGTATTCTAACTAGGAAATAAAAGCTAGCTATGGAAGGTATTATTGAAAATTTTATTATATTCGAGAAGTATATACATAAATTTGAATCCTACATGGAGACAATTGCGCATTAGATGCTCTAGATGTCTAACTTACATGATGTGAAAAATGTTTCCATTGAGAACGACTGCACAAATTTGACTCACGTTTTCTTTCGAATGTTTTTAATTGCAGTGGGAAGAGTTTTACCAAAGAAAATTTTAAGAAAAATATAAAAAGTCGGAGATTGGAACAATTGAACACAACACACCTTTTATAGAACTTACGAATCGTATGTTATCAAAATAGGAATAGTAATTATCTTTTAGTTAAATCAAAACTTGACCTTCTCCTGAAAAATGTTTGGTGGAATAAGCTCGATCAATTGATAAACTGAAATACCACAAATACTGACATAATTGAATATTTAACAATAACAATTACTTAATATACTGGAGTATCAGTAAATGAAGGTTTACCGCCATGAGGAAAATATTATTCATATTTTTTTTTGATTGTGGAAATTTGACGTACATTTTTGGTAAATAGTTTCCGAAATATGATGAATTTCGATGAATTCGTTAATTTTTACCAACCCTATATTGATGCAATTCTGATAAGGCAAAACAACGTTTGCTGGGTCTGCTAGTATTTTATAAAATTTAGGCATTACTTATTAAGTACTAATCACATTCAGAATCTGAATTAATTGGTAGCATTGAATCCTCCAGTAGTTTAAGGACTTCTTAAGATAGTGGCTCACTATATCGATGGTTAAGAGATGTACTACGAGACAAACTTGATATTTTTGGATCAGAAGAAAATAGCAACCTATTGAAAATATCCCTCATTGTTTCCTCACGACTAATTTTTCTGGTGTACAGTTCTCTGTACATACGAAAGTCATTATTTCTGGATTCCATGGCTTCTTCAGACAACATTCCTATGGGCAAAGCTGCACATTTAATTATATCAGCTCCATGCACTAATATTTTGTGTATGCTTGAAGGCATATAGAACCAAGAATATAATTCGACGAAAAGAATAAATGTTTCCTCAGTAAGTTTTTTAAAAGACTCTGCAATTATAGCATATCCACAGGCATTAACTCCAAGTCTATTTATTATATATTCTTTTACATCAGAACCATTTTTAGATTTTAGCCAAACTTCAAAGAGCTCTCTGTACAAAATTGTTTAAGAACTAAAATAAATCGCTATTCACTTGTTTATAACTATAATCCCGTTCTTTGACATTTATTGAATGAGAAAAAATTATGAATGAGCATTTGTTAAATGCGGATTTTTCATTCATAGGTAGAAAAATCTATAAATAATATGTATTTTTGCATTCATAGGTAACTGATACTTGTATCCGACCCTAACGAAATTCGTATGA
The DNA here is from genome assembly GCF_032173495.1 of Musca vetustissima. Taxonomy (NCBI): domain Eukaryota; kingdom Metazoa; phylum Arthropoda; class Insecta; order Diptera; family Muscidae; genus Musca; species Musca vetustissima. The sequence continues at coordinate 12,667 of NW_026886863.1, forward strand.
CAAAGTCATAAAGTTATCCGAAGTCATGTCATGTCATTGGAAACCCCATAACAGGTATAATAAAAGTCCATAAACTCCACCTCCACGAAAATCATAAATATAGGTAAAACAGTGTATATATGAATGTTACACCAATGATATTTTTCCAGGGTTCATAAAGTGGACCCTTTACCTGCGGTATTTTAGAAGACTCTTACAACCGATTTCGTTGTAATTTCAATTTTTATTTAGAAAGACATTTGGAATAAATGTATATTCAGTGCATGGGTTTAAAATCAACGTTTGGAGCAGCTTACTTAAATACCCTTATTTTCATACTCACACCCAGTACTCTGGAACCTTAGGATGGACATTTTGAACTTGTTTTTTCTTATCTGTTATGCTGTGATCTATTCCATGTCATATTTGATGAATTATATCAACAAAATTCACAAATTTTTAATTTTATTTGAACAAAATCTTAAAAAAGGTTCCTACAACAAATTGGCATTTTTTCAAACAATTGCCATAAATCCGAGAGTCGCAGGAAAAAATTTAGTATGATGTTCTAGAGAGACAAAAAAAAAATCAACGCTGAACTCGACTGCACTCCAAACGAAATCCCTATATTAATTGAAAGAATTAAAAAAAAACGGACCTTACATATATTTAGACCGAATCATCTACATTAAAATAACTTATGGGTTATATAACTATACCATTTAATTAAATACCAATACTATATATGAAAAATGGATAAAGTTTTATAATAATATATTCACAGAATGCACACGACCATCGCAATTTTATAGCTAAAAAATGTCATTTTTAACATTGGAAAATTTTCTATTTTAAATGTACCGTTATTCCGTTCTAGCTTATTAATTCGGATTATTTTATACGGACTTAAGTACTCTCAACACTCTACTTTAAAACTGCATTAATGTTTTAAAGTTTCCTTCAACTTCTTTTTTATTTTCTGCGCGCTAGGTATTTTTTCCCACTGTGCATAGCTTCCATATGTATTTCGAACGGGTGTCCGATTGAAATTAAATTTTTAACAATGCGGCGTAATATAGCGTGTATCTATTTTGCTATAAATCGTTTTACATAAATTTGTCCCATGGTACGAAGTCGACGCTAAATTTGCCCGAATGAAATTAAATTTATCATATAAAATTATCTGATCACCACCGAAAAGTTTAGGCGTTGTTCTTGACCATAACCGGAACATCAAAGCGATCAGCGCGACAATTCCGATCTCTAGTGGGGTAATATATTGCTAAATAATATCTTGATACGTAGACACCTGTAAATATTTAAGTGTAACTCCCACACACAACAGTATAATTGGTATCAATTTAAAGGTCGGATCTATGTCCTTTGGTAGAAAATATATACGCAACCGAATACAAATGTTGCCATTTTTTACACAAAAGTCAGGGTTTATTTGACAACCAAAATATTGGCCGATCTTTATCAAATTAGGGATGCTTATTCTGTGGCCCGTTTCCCTTTCCATGTAAAATCGCGATGTTCGGGTCATAATTGCGGCCTCTGGAGCGACCAGAAAAACCGAAAAAATTATGTATTTGTTCCATTATTAACTGAGTTTTACTAAAATCATTATGGGTCTTCATTGCCCACTACCAGCCCTACATGAAGATGGGTCTATAACTGTGGCCTGTATAGTATTTACAAATTATAATGGGCAGACCGACAGACGGACGGACACATATGTCTATATCGGCTCAGCTAGTTAGTATACTTAAAGTTGGGCACAAAGCTATAATACCCCGACAACATGTGTAGGGTACAGAAATACACTTCTTTAGAACCATTCAAATATAATACTTAAAAATCCACGCCTTTAAAAGAACGTGAAACAATGTTCGTTAAAAATCTACTTTTCGAAGGACCTTGAAAAATGTTATTTAACAATCCTTACATTTTAAGGGTCTTAACAACATAAAAGTAACATAAAATTTTTGTTCAACTGAATTTAAAAATATTATGATGAATTTAAAAATATTATGACAAATCCCATATCACACTGCGTGCAATATATAGTATAAGAATTTTGGTATGAGCTTAAAATTGCAATAAATCCTTGTAACTTTCAAACATGACAATAAGAAGGGTATTTACTTCACTTACTTGAGGGAGTCATGCGTGTAGCTGCGCTATTTAGGTATTCAAAATGTTCTGATGAATTATACATTTTGAAAATGTATGTAAGAAGAAAATATTAATCTAACAATGTATCAAATCCTGATTAACATTGTGCAACACATAACTTAGGAAGGATAAGAGCTACACATTTTGTATTATAATTCCAATTCAAAGTCGAAGAGGGAAAAATTATTTTTGATTGAGAATATAAAGAATCTTCCAACCAATGACATATCTTTATTCATGCGCACGAAAACAAACGCATGGTTTTATGTTTCCATTTACTGTTTATTTCTTTTTATGATATAAAATTTTAGAAAAATCCGCGAAATTCGCGCAAAATTATTTTGAAGGAAAGTAATTTTGAGTCAACAAAATTACTTTCAGTTGTCTCTTATTGAAGTGGAAACGTTTTAAAGAAGGAACATTTTGAGAATAATCCGCGTATATGTTACAAAATATATGTTTAAGGATATTTGCATTTCCACACATGTTCTTCGAAGTTTTATGATTTCATTACTTCTAGTTCTTTTTAGACATATTTTAGTCGAAAATTGTCAACGTATAATATCTTTAAACAATTGTCAGTTCTCTCAATTCTCAGTACTCTGAAAAATATGATATATGACAATAAATTTTTTATTTTAATAGAAACAAATTTAATAAAATGAAACCGAAAAGAGATATATGTTAGATACGCACATTTATCGCGATCATTAATTCCTCACATTTTTCCATTAAATCAAGATTATTTAGTTTGTTATACTATGCAAAACAATTGTTGTATTGAGAATCACTGTACCGATTTGACGCACATTTTTTTCAGTTGTTTGTAATTAATGGGAAGATTTAACAAAATAAAATATTGTTAAAAGTCGTGAAATTGGAATAATTTAACGTTTGGTTAGTTACACCGTTTATAACTCAAGAACGTCTGCACCGATTTTAATGGAAAATATGCAAACAAATCGTACGAATCCGCTATAGTAATGTTATATTTACCATTTTCCAATTTTATGTTTGAATAATTTATTGTTTTAAAGATATATGATCTCATGAGATAAGAGTAGTTAAATAAAAACTTCTAACTCCATAAAGATTTTTTAATCTTCTTGTACTAATAATTCGATTATTTCCAATTGCTGAAAATATTTGTAATGATCGCAGTATTAGTATTCGACTTTTTATATTATATTATACAGCTTCCATACTGTTCAAATCTTCATATCTTATTTTTCATCAAATCTTACTTTAATATATGTCAAAACATATATTATTTCATGGACAAGGTTTTTTTTTTTTTTTTTGCTGACAACTTAAGGGGACCCCCCACATTCTCGGGGTCAAATTTTTTTTTTTGATTTAATTCGAATCTAACCTAATACAAGAATGTCCCTACAAAATTTCATATGAAAATCTAAAGAACTCTTGAAGATATAGCCGATTTATTGTGTCAGCATCAAGTGACGACTGAAAGGCTTCTCAAACTTTAAACGGGGCTAAAAAAATGTTATAACAGCAATTATTCAAATGTTTCCTACTAATTACAAATCAAATTGCTCAAAATGGTAACATTTTTACATCGCGATTTAGATTTAACATATAAAATTGGTGTTTACATTTAGAACAAGATATCCGACGTTAAATTTGTCCAAACTTTTTTTTACCCTTCCCTACACATGCATGTATGGAATTGTGTACTACTAAGCTATACAACATTTTTTAATACCAACATTTCTAAGCTCCATTTTTAAAATATTGCGAATTATACACTGATTTCAATATAAAAATCAAAAGGATAGTTAGACATGAACAAAATTTTATTCTAATTAAGAATCCTTCAATAATGGACAAATTAGAAAATGTCAAAATATTGGGATGTATCAAAAATGTTTGGTGGAATAAGTTTAACCGAATAATATACTGAAATACCACACATACTGAAATATGTTTTCTATAACTTAATTAATATTTACTAACACTGTATTGATGCAATTTTGATAAGGAAAAATAACGTTTGCCGGGTAATCTAGTTTTATATATTTACTCGCGATCAGTAAGGTTTTTTACATTTCGCAAGAAATAAAATGTTCTTCGTGAAAATTCATCTGCTAGAACGGCAGGAACTGGCCTTCCAAAAACACGAAATTTGGCAAAAAAAAATGTTTTTGAAAATATCGTGGATTTAATTGCATTTTTGTGGACCATTTCAATGACCTGATATGGAGTTTGAACTTTTGCGAAAACAGAACTTTAAAAACTTCCGCCGAAAGAGAGATGTACCCAATTTATCTCAAAAATAGTTCTTAATGGACCGCATTGAAATCGGTATAGATCGATGTATTTTTTAGGGCATGTGGACTTTTCGGAATTATTCGCGTTTTACAGTTTTCGGAAAATATACATGGATTTGAAGATAAACTTCAGTACTTCCTGGAAACCACATGTGAATCAAATGATTTTGAGAATCACTCGATTTAGACGCACGTTAAAATGTATATTTCATTATATAGTTTTATTAAAAGATTTATTCCTATTTATAGAACCCCATGACTTTTTGGAAGGGTCTTTGATATAATTTTTATATATGTCAAATTTTGGCGAAATTCGGGTAAAATAGTATTTTTTTCTGATATTTCTTGTATAAAATAAAAAAAAATATAATGACATTATTTCTTCGAACCAAAAACAAATAATTTTCCTCAATATCTTGTTTTGTTGTCGCTGTAATTTACAAGCCACTACACAGACTTGTATGATTTTGATATCATTAGATTTATCGTGGTGTTTAGATTATTTAGATATTTTTAAATTAAATTGAAGTGTAGGTATGTCATGAATATAATGAAAATAATGACATAATCCCCTATATTTTTATTATTTATATCATATTTCGCGAAAATGTGCACCCTTTTCGCGATTATTATAATATCTACATGTTCATATCATACAAAAAAGTCATATATCACCGTTTCTGGTCAATATAATAAATGGCGTAATTTTAAGATTTTTTTATTATCACCAAAATTAAAACCTCGATAACATTTACGCGCATCAACCAATAATGCGATCGCGAACGGACTCGAAGTCAGGACATATTTCTCTATATGTGTACCAAAAATTATTGATGTACTATGAAAACAAAAAAAAAAACCCGATTTTTGAAAATGGTATATTAAACCAGTAAGGAAAGTAGTAAAGTCGGACTGGGCCGACTATATTATACCCTTCACCACTTTAGGTATGTTGTACATATGTATCCTTACAATTGCATGTCACTGTTCCCTCGAAGGAACATATTCATGTCCTTCTGCAACCTATGATAAATTTTATTTCATTCGGGCAGATTTAGATTAGGGACCAATTATGGAAAACGATTTATAGCAAAATGAATACATGCTACTCAGTACGCTGCACTGTTAAAAAATTAATTTCAATCAGACACCCGTTCGACATACATATGGAAGTTATGGCTGCATCTGCACCAATTTCAACGAAACGCAATAACGTATTTCAAGTCTCAATTTGATACATTGTGCAAAATTTCGTGTTAATCGAACAAACATTAGGAGATTGGTGCTCCATATATGTAAAATCGGACGAATACATATCCATATGTTGGACCTATATCGAAATCTGAACCGATTTTCCCTAAACATCATTCCAGACTCAATTCATTACTTTATGCTACGTGCAAATCGAAGGATATATAGGGACTTTGGTGCACCATTTACATAAAATCGGACGAAAATATATACGGGACCTATATGAATCTGGACCGACTTTCGCGAAACTTTGCACACATCATTCTAGACTCAATTCAGTTCGCTGTGCCAAATTTCGCGCAAATCGAATAATATGTAAGGTCTTTGGTGCACCATTTACATAAAATCGGACGATATTATATATGGGAGCTATATCTAAATCTGAACCGATTTACATGAAACTTTGCACATAGCAACCTATGCACAGTTCAGTACGTTGTGACATATTTCGTGCAAATCGAATGATATGTAGGGACATTGGTGCAGCATTTACTGAAAATCGGACGAAACTATATATGGGAGCTATATCTAAATCCGAACTGATTTTCACGAAACTTTACACATATCTCTCTAGACTTAATTTAGTACGATATGCCGAATTTGGTACAAATCGAATGATATGTAGGGAAATTGATGCACCATTTACATAAAATCGGACGATATTATATATGGGACCTATATCTAAAACTGAACCGATTTTCATGAAACTTTCCACACATGATTCTGGACATAATTCAGTACGCTATGACAAGTTTAGTGCAAATCGAATGATATATAGGGACATTGGTGCATCATTTACATAAAATCGGACGAAAATATATATGGGAGCTATATCTAAATCTGAACCGATTTTTCCTTGGGCCATATAGATGAGCTGTGCCAAATTTCATCCAATTCCGATAATAACTGCGACCTGTACATTGTTTACAATTTAACATAGACAGACGTACAGACGGACATGCATAAATCGACTCAGAAAGTGATTCTATGCATATTCTCAAAAGGAACCATGGGTCTATCTCGTTTCCTTTTGCCTGTTACAAACATATGGTGAAGGGTATAAAAATTGGCAATATTGTCCATATATAATCAATAGTAAGATACCCTTCACCATTTAGGGTACATACAGAGATGTTAATATTTACAATATCCTGTAGATAAGACAGACATAGAATCTTTGGAGGGCCATTGAGATGGAATCGGGCGAAATTAAATGTGCTATTTAGATAGATATTTGAACCAATTAAAAAAAACACATACACATGCCATTTTGAAATAAATGAAAAATTGCATGTCAAACGGGCAGACTTGGATTCTTTGTTGTATCATTTGAATGAATTAGAGTAAAATTATATATGGGGGCTATATATAAACACATGGACCTAATTGATCAACCGTTGAATACACCATACGTAGTCGAGCGTAAAATCGACTTTTTCACCATTTCGGTTTTTGCTTTTGACTAAAAAGTCGACTTTTCGATTTTGTCAAACCTGTTCAATCGATTTTCGTCTTTTAAAGACTAATACAAAACCGCATAAAATCTAATTTTTTACATGGATTGTTGTCAACAGAGAAAATAAAATTCTGGAATGTGTAATTTTTGAGCAATTTTGGCTTTGTGATAAGAAAGTAAGCCGATTCGACATTCAGAATTTTTAATACAAAAAGTCGATTAATTGATTAGTCGAAAGTCGATTAACTTATCTCTAATACACCATTTGTTTTTGTTATCACTCTATATTCAATTTAATACCCTCTACCAAATTTCGTGTAAATCGAACAACCATAGGCCCTTCGGTGCACCATTTACATCAAATCGAACGACAATATATATAAGACCTATATCACAATCTGAACCGATTTCAATAAAACTTATCACACAACATGTTTTCTTCAATTGCATTCACTATGCAAAATGTTGTTCAATCGGACTAATATCGGGAGTTTGGTGTATCATTCACAAAAATCGGACGAAACTATATATGGGAGCTATATCTAAATCTGAACCGAATTTAACAAAAATCAATTTTTGATTGTTGGTTGCAATAGATTCCTCGCAGGTTTAGCGTTTCGAAAATTCATATTTCTATGTCAACACATAATACCAATATTTTGCAAATTTATTAAACCATTGTAAATATAATATCTGTTTTATTCTGCAATTAATTGTATCAATTGTGTAAAGTAATTTTTCGTGTCACTGCATATGGTATGAAAGAATATCTTTGTCAATTGTGTGTCCAATATATCCAATATTAAGCATATGTTTTGTATCATATGTAAATGTAAACGCAATAAACATAAATAATAAATTCACAGCACGTTTTGATTGGAGGGAATGAAAATCTATACATTTAGAGGAATTAAATTTATGTTTCCAATATTATGTTACATAATTATTTATGACACATATCAAATCCTCCTCTGCAATGAGCTCCATTGTCTTGTAAGACAATGCGGCTGTGTCTACAGCAAATTTTCTCCACAGACCAAATTGCCAATCTCTATATATTCGTGTCAAGAATGGTACAGTTTTCTATGTTTTTTAGTTGCTTGTTATTTGTATTGATTCGTGTAAATATATCTGTCTATCGATTTTAGTCATTTAAATGCTTTAGCGGAATTCCATGGAAAAAAGTTTAATTTCTTTACAGTTTCTGTGACGGAGTTAGGCTCCTTTCACATGTTACCAATTACCTTAAGCAGTTAAATTACAACACAATTATATTCAGACAATCCAAACAAATAAACAAAAGTTCGCTGAATGGTCATCTATTTCAGGTACTGCCATCTTCATCCTAAAGTCTTTCGGATTCCTGACAGTCATCATGTGTGTACATTTTACTAAATCGTTTGTTTTGGGATAAATGCCCTCAATGAGACATTACAATTCCCATCTATGTCACCATCAACAAAAACGTGTATGTTTGTTTGTCGCTGCTACGTGAAAATGTGTTTTTTCCACTAATCATAGTTTTAGCTATATGAGTAGTTTATTTGCAGTGCAAATTTTTGTAGACACATTTCACAATCGAACTAACAATTCCATAGATCTCACCATTTGCAACGTCAGGGAAATTTCAGATAATGTCGAAAGTGGATTTCCATTGTAACTTGTTGTATTCATTTATTTTCGTTTTATGGGGATTAAGCGGTGGTCATAAAACATTCGATATTCGATAGAAAGATGGATTATTTTTATAACAAAAATATAGGGAGGATATGTGTCGAAACAAAAATGCTCATGTTTAAATTAAGCAGAATTATCTATGCCCTGAGTTACTTTTAAGGGCCCCCTACTATACATCATGCTATCATGCCCATGAACCTATTTGTGTAAGTGTGAGACTGACTAGTGACTAACTACAAATCTTATAGCTTTTTGAAGCAGACTGAGGAACAGTCTCTTTATTTTAAACTTAAACGAAAAGTCATTGCACATTATTTTATGAGACGTGCAATGACTCCACAATAAATTGCCTGTAATGCTAGAAAATCCACAACATGAAGTAGAAAAGCCTTGAAATTACAACTAATGGTGGATTTCAAAACCAATTATTTGACATAGTATAGCAATCAAACTGTCGAAATAAGTTTGGCTCAACATCGCATTGCCATTCATGTTGAAATACAAATGAGAAATTTTTGAACAATAAACTAATTATTGAACTTTACTTAGTGTGAAGTGAAAATTTAGGTTACTTTGGTTTTTGATCATATGTGTATAAAAGTAACTTAACTTTAAACGCACTTAAGATATTAATTTTTTATTTCCTTCACCACACTGTGGTACAGTGTATTGTGTCTTTGTGCATATGTTTGTAATAGGCAAAAATAATCGAGATAGGTTACTTTTGAGAATATTCATAGAATCACTTTCTGAGTCGATTTATGCATGTCCGTCTGTCCATGTTAAATTGGATGAAATTTGGCACAAGTCACTTATTTGGCCCAAGGACGAACCCTATTGAAATTGAGAAAAATCCGTTTAGATTTAGATATAGCTCCCATATATATTTTCGTCCAATTTAAGGTAAATGGTGTATCGAAGTCACTTAATATCATTCGATTTGCACGAAATTTGGCACAGCGTAATGAATTAGGAATAGAATGATGTGTGCTAAGTTTCGTGAAAATCGGTTCAGATTTTGATATATCTCCCATATATATTTTCATCCGATTTAAGGTAAATGATGTACAAAAGTCCCTTAATATCATTCGATTTGCACGAAATTTGGCACAGCGTAATGAATGTGCTAAGTTTCGTGAAAATCGGTTCAGATTTAGATATAACTCCTATATATATTTTCGTCCGATTTAAAGTAGATGGTAGATGGTGCACAGGCTTCTGAATTAAACCCAGAATTACGTGTGCCGAGTTTCGTGAAAATCGGTTCAGATTTAGATATAGCTCCCACATATAGATTATATTTTTAACAACGCGGCGTACCGAATAGCGTGTATCAATTTTGCTATAAATCGTTTTCCATAAATTTTCCCCACGTTACGCCATTTTGTTAATTGTTGTGCGAAGTCAATAATCCTAGTTCATACAAGAGCCAGTCATGTACTCTTTCTAACACCGTTGGAATTTTCGAATTCCGATGTTCCAGTGAGGAGTTATCATACGCCGCAAAAATTAGGACATTTCTTTAATCACAAAAAACAACCACAAAACAACAACACAAATTTTTTGTAAATTGTTTTTCTTCTCTTTTAAATCTTCAAATATATATGTGTAAAGTTACAAACCTTAACAATCATTGGTATTCATTTACCAGCCCATTTAAAATCTTAAAAACAAAAAATCGGTAATGGTAAATCGGTAATAAATAATCTCAAGATACCAACTTGTAATATCTAACACAAATACTTTAGACTTGAGAGTAGGTAAAATGTTTTATGTTCTGTCGGGCCGGATTCACTCATTATGGTAGATACTGTCTTATTTATTGACTCAACTTGTCGAAATTTGACGATTGGAATACAAAATCTTGAGGCCACACACATTTATAACACCCTAATAGCAAAGTTGTGTAGGGTATAATGATTCGAAATTATTTCGATATACATTGCTTAATTCTTTACGCGTTAGAGCTCTGCGGTTGGCTAAATGTCTAAACTATTTCCTCCTCTAATTTGGAACACCATCAGAAATGCCACAGGAAGTAAACAAAACAGTACGAATCAGAATTTATTCAATCTATTAGGGTTTTTCTTTTAAAATATTCTTGTATGACACTTTAGTTAGCACTTTCAAGGATAATAACATTGTGAATTTGTGTTTTGTCTCTTGGGTAGTTGGTATTGTTATTTTACGTAGCATTGTATATGATACCCTTCACCACTATGGGTATATTGAACAGGATGAAATAAAATATGTGATATTTATCTAAATGTGAATCTACCTAGATCTATCCATAAAGTATGTAAATCGACTTCAAACAAATATAGGTCATCCGTTGGGCTATGTCTGTACTTCTAGAAAACGCAACTACCTAATTCTATGCTCAATTTCGTAACTTGTGCAAAATTTGATGTCAATCTGACTAACATGAGGAGTTTGATGTCCAATTTATTTGAAATCGGCCGAAAATATATATGGAAGCTCTATCCAAATATTAAGCGATTTCAAGCAAACTTGTCACAGGTTAGGTTATACTAATTTCAGAACGTTTTGTTCCTATTGGTTCCTTGGTGCGTCAATTACTTAAAATCAATCTAAATTAAAAGGGAGCTATATCTAAATCTGAACCCATTTTCACGAAACAAGGGAGATATCACTCTAGGCTCAATTCAGTACGTTATGCCAAATTTCGTGCAAATCGAAGGATATATAGGGTCTTTGATGCACTATTTATATGAAATCGGACGAAACTATATATGGGAGCTATATCTAAATCAGGACCGATTTTCACGAAACTTGGCAGACATCATTCTAGGTTCAATTCAGTACGTTATGCTAAATTTCGTGCAAATCGAAAGATATATAGGGACTTTGGGGGCAACATTTACATGAAATCGGACGAAACTATATATGGGAGCTATATAGAAATCAGGACCGATTTTCACGAAACGAGGCAGACACCACTCTAGGCTCAATACAGTACGTTATGCCAAATTTCGTGCAAATCGAAGGATATATAGGGACTTTGGTGCACCATTTACATGAAATCGGACGAAACTGTATATGGGAGCTATATCTAAATCTGTACCGATTCTGTACCGATTTTCATTCATCCGCACAACATGGCCTAGCCACCGTAGTCGCTGCAGCTCAATACGTCGGACTATGTCGATGTCCGCGTATAAATTGTAAAGCTCGTGGTTCATTCGACGCCGATATTCACCGTCGACGCAGATCGGCCCGTAGATCTTTCGGAGAATTTTTCTCTCGAACACTCCAAGAGCTGCTTCATCTGCTTGCGCAATTACCCATGCTTCTGATCCATATAATAGCACGGATAGTATCAGCGTCTTGTAAAGTGTGATTTTGGTCTGGCGGGAGGTGGCCTAGTTTTTAACTGCTTACTTAGACCATAGTAGCATCTGTTGGCCATCACAATCTTTCTCCGTATTTCAAAACTGATGTCATTCGTTTTATTTATGGCGGTACCAAGGTATATAAAGTCTTTAACTACCTCGAAGCTGTAGTTCTCAAGTTCTACAGTTGGTCCGAGCCTACTGGACGTCTTGCGCGTTGATACCATCAGCTCGGTCTTCTCGCCGTTTACTGCCAGACCCACTTTGGCAAACTCCTTTTCAATTTGTTCAAAGGTGGATGTTACCGCTCGCAATGTTCGATCCATATATCGATGTCATCGGCGTAGGCGAGTAACATGTGTTGTTTGGTGTACAGAGTGCCATTTCTGTTCACCTTTGCGTCTCGTATGACCTTTTTCAGTAGGATGTTAAAAAGATCACACGACAAACTGTCACCTTGTCAGAAGAAGGGCTCCGTCAGGTCGTTTCCTACTTTAACGGCTGACCTTGTGCCACTTAAAGTTATCCTGCATAGCCGTATTAATTTTGCAGGAATGCCGAACGCAGACATGGCTTTAAACATCTCTGAACGGATAGGGCTGTCGGATGCGGCTTTATAGTCGACAAATAGGTGGTATGTGTCGATGTGTTTTTCGTGGGTCTTTTCCAGGATTTGGCGCAGAGTGAAAATCTGGTCAATGGTGGATTTGCCAGGTCTTAAACCGCATTGGTATGGTCCAATGATGTCATTGACCATTGGCTTCAGTCATTCACACAGCACACTGGATAGCACTTTATATGCGATGGAAAGGAGAATTATTCCTCTATAGTTGGCACATATCGTCTTGTCTCCTTTTTTGTGCTCGGGACACAAGATGCTGAGGTTCCAATCATTGGGCATGCATTCATCTAGCCAAATTGTACTAATCAGCTGGTGCATGCTCCGGACCAGAATCTGGCCACCAGTCTTGAATAGTTCGGCTGGTAACCCATCGGCTCCTGCTGCTTTGTTGTTCTTGAGCCGATTAATTGCTTTTATGACCTCATCTTGGCTAGGTGGTATACACTCTAACCATCATCTCTTATTGGTTCTGGGGTATCTTCTTCAACGCCACTATTTGATACCAGAAGCTTTTCAAAATGCTCCTTCCAGATCTTCAACACACTGTCTGTATCGATCACCAGGTTTTTTTCTTCATGTGGAGGAGGATGTGCCTGCACCAAAGCCTTCGGTTTGGTGTTTTACTCCTTGGTAAAATTTCCGTACTTCATTCTGACTCCTGTACATCTCGATTTGCTCACGCTCACGTTTTTCTTGTTCTTTCTTCTTTTTTCTGAAAACACGTTTTTCCTCTCTCCTTCTCTCCCGATAATTCTCCATCACGTTACGTCTTGCTACTGCCTGCAGGGTTGCCCTATACGCTGCGTTTTTCACATCAGTAGCATTACGACACTCCTGATCGTACCATGGGTTCCTTGGTGGTGGTTTTTGGTACCCGCGAAGTCAATCAACCTCATGCCGTTGTCGGATGTTTCTTCATGAAGGCTGAATTTTCCGACGGTGGGGCCAAAAATATTTTCCCTTCCGATTTTTGCATTACAATCTCCTAGCAGAATTTTAATGTCATGGCCAGGGCAAAGGTCATATGCTGCTCCTCGCCGCTCGTAAAATATCGCAGATCGTGGTCCTTTATACGTTTGCGGGGCACAGTGTTTCTGGCTAAATATATGTAAGGTCCGTTTTTTTTACATTTCTTCAATTAAAATAGGGGTTTCGTATGTAGTGCAGTTGAGTTCAGCGTTGATTTTTATTTTACTTCTTTTGTGTGTCTGTCTAGAACATTATACTAATTTTTTTCCTGCGACTCTCGGATTAATGGTAATTTTTTGAAAATATGCCAATTTGGTGTAGAAAACTTTTTTAAGGTATTGTTCAAATATTTGAATTTTGTTGATACAATTTATCAAATATGACTTGGAATATATCACAGCTAAGGTTCCAGAGAAATGGGTGTGAGTATGAAAATGAGGGTATATAAGTAAGGTGCTCCAAACAATGATTTTAAACTCATGTACTGAATATGCATTTATTCCAAATGTCTTTCTAAATAAAAATTGAAATTACAACGAAATCGGTTGTAAGAGTCTTCTCAAATACCGCAGGTAAAGGGTCTTTTTTATGAACCCTGAAAAAATATCATTCATATATACACGGTTTTACCTACATTTATGGTTTTCGCTATAAGCAACAAAATTTCGTCATTAATACCAAACATCAACTTATACGAATACGGCCTGTCTACCTTATATGCAAGGATTCGATATTTAGAATATATATTGCACATTTTATACCGACTGGTTTTGAAAAAGTCGAAAATTAATAGTTCCGATCGGCCACTTTTCGAAGAAAGGAAGGCACGTATAATTAATGATTTGAAGAAAGAAATGCACATTATTTTTGACACACCTAAGTCAATATCCGGAACAACAAACGATGGCAATACTGCTTGGATCGTCGATAACTGGTGTTGATGAAAAAATAATTAAAAATGTTAGTATCATCCTTTATATGCTATAAACGCAGAGTCATTTAAAAAACTTACTGAGGAAACATTTATTCTTTTCGTGGAATTATATCCTTGGTTCTATATGCCTTCAAGAATACACAAAATATTAGTGCATGGAGCTGATATAATTAAATGTGCAGGTTTGCTCATAGGAATGTTGTCTGAAGAAGCCATGGAATCCAGAAATAAGGACTTTCGAAACTACAGGAAACTGTACACCAGAAAAATTAGTCGTGAGGAAACAATGAGAGATCTTTTCAATAGGTTCTATTTTCTTCTGATCCAAAAATATCTAGTTTGTCTCGTAGTATATCTATTAACCATCGATATAGTGGGCCACTATCTGAAGAAGTCCTTAAACTTCTGGAGGGTCCAATGCTACCAACTAATTCAGATCAAAACTCGGATTCTGAATGTGATTAGTATTTAATAAGTAATGCCTAAATTTTATAAAATATATATAGTTTAATGTTTAAGATATATAATATTAACAATAATAAAGATACATATAATAACAATAGTGTTTGCCCTTAAACCACATTTACCCTCCAAATGTTTCGGAATTTTTAAAATAAGCTCCCATTTTAAGAGTACTATTAGTTATAATGAAAAATGTTGTTTATTAAAAAATGTTTAAAAAGCTTCAAAATAGTAATTTTCACCCAAAAATTTTAATTTTTTTCTAAAACAAGAAAAAATTCGGCGCTTAGTGGGTTAATAAAAAACAAATTGCCAAATTTTTTCATAACATAATTAAAATTGTCCATCTAAATCTATTCTTATCCAAATTATCGATAAACATGTAGTAAAACATCTACTTTTCAGGCATCATATATTAACGCATCTGTAATGACAAGCCTCACTCCAAAATCAAGTTCCGACGAAAACACACAAGCATGCAATATGTGGTTGTGGCGATGTACGGGTAAGATATACATCTCCTCATGAAGATGATCACAGGAGTCATGAGATGGCACCCTTCTTAGGGCAGCATCGTGGTACGTCAGAATACTCTTTCAATGCGTGTCACTTGCATTCGTAAACCACACTGGTGTTACATAGCTTATCTCTGACCGGCATATTACTTTATAAGAGGCCACATTGTCAGCGCCCCAGGTGCTGCCTTCTCGCGACTTGAGGACTTATCGCATATCGGACAAAATATATGATAAATGTTTGTACCAAGTTAATTATATCTTTAATGTTAAGGATCGGATTTTGGATTTAGTATTTTCATCCACGTTAAATATTTCTCTAAATAGAGTTTCACCCCTTGTAGAACCTGAAGACAAGTATCACCCTACGTTTTCAATTAACCTTGAACTAAAAAATGTTTCAAAAAAATCTAAACCACGAATCTCTCATACAATTTCGCTAAGGCAAACCTCTCTGAACTGAAATGTATCCTGTCTAATACTAATTGGTGCTTCAATAATGATATTGATACGTGTGTTGCAAATTTCTACAATTAACTCAACAGTGCTTTTTCCAAATGTGTTCCTTTGACTAAAGGGTTTGTTGACCAAGGTCCTGCCTGGTTTACACCTTCTTTAAGGCGACTGCGTAATATTAAAAGTAGGCTCTTTAAGAAGTATATAAAAAGCAATACTTTACAAAATTTTTCGAAATATGTTGTTGCTCGAAATCAGTACAATACTGAGAATTCAAAATCGTATTCACTTTATATTTCAAAAAAATTAATATAATTTAAAAAATAATCCCAAAAGTTTCTATAAGTTCATAAACTCTAAAAGAAAGGTTAATAAATTCCCAAGTAGTATGAGGTATGGAAGTAGAGAATCATCTGATAACTCAGAAATTTCCAATATGTTGGCAGATTTCTTCGAATCATCCTATTTCTCTATTGCATTAAGTAGTCAATATGACTTTTCTATCGAAAAACTTAATAACTTCCCTTGCATTATACTAACAAATAATGAAGTTTTGGCAGGCTTTAACCTTTACGAACATCTTACCTATCAGGGCCTGATGGTGTTCCCACTCTTATTCTTAAATCCTGTGCAAATGAAATGTATTTACCTCTGACTGTGATCTTTATTTAATCTCTACGTCATGGTTATTTCCCAATATTCTGGCGATCTAGTTATATTATCCCTTTTCACAAATCTGGAAATAGAAGTTTGGTAGAAAATTACAGATGTATTGCAAAACTAAGCGCTATACCTAAACTTTTTGAGCTATGGATATGTCGCAGATTAAAACATTTCACAAAATCTATAATATCGCCTTTTCAACATGGTTTTATTCAAGGCAGATCTACAACTACAAACCTTTTGGAATTCATTAATGAAGTTCACAAGGGTTTTAGTAAAAAATTGCAGACAGATGTTATATACACTGATTTCAGCAAAGCATTTGATACTGTAGTTCATAAACTGTTGCTTTATAAACTTAGTCTTATGGGATTTCCTAATACATTCTTAAATTGGATATCTACCTACTTAGAAGGTCGTTCGCAGAAAGTGTTACTTAATGACTCATTATCCAAGAATATCACTGTCTTATCGGGGGTTCCACAAGGTAGTCACTTAGGACCTCTTCTTTTTATTCTCTACATCAATGACCTTCCTTCTGTTATCCGCTTTTCAAAAATACTAATGTATGCTGATGATGTTAAGCTTTTCCGGCATATCGAATCTTCAAGTCATCTCAATCTTTTACAGTTCGATTTGCCTTCTTTGGCTAACTGGTGTAGCGCCAATGGAATGTTTTTAAATCTTAAAAAATGTAAGAAGCTATCATTATTCAGAATGCAACAAATCTGCATTGATTATCACATTGGTTCTTATAAGTTGGAAAATATTTCGTCTTTCGTAGATCTAGGAGTAATATTAGACCCTAAACTGAAGTTTAATCTCCATATAGAGTCTTGCATTAATAAAGCAAAATCTTTATTAGGATTTATTAAGCGCTGTTCCAAAGAATTTGATTATCCTTACGTTACAAAACGCCTATTTATTACTTTAGTTCGACCAACACTAGAGTATGGTTGTATTTTATGGAGCCTCTCCTACAACTGTTATTCTGATAAAATAGAATCTGTCCAAACTCAATTTCTTTTGTTTGCTTTGCGGGGTCTACAATGGGACCCATCTGTAAGGCTCCCCTCATATGAAAGTCGCTTAATGTTAATAGATTTGCCTACCCTTGAAAGTAGACGTCTTATGCGATTTTTATAATAAAATTAATATGTGGCTTAATCGATACCCCTAATTTATTAAATGAAATAAATTTCCATCCAATATTATTTCCAATATTCCATCCCGTACTACCCGTAACTTTATCCCAATAAATTTACCGCTCGTAAGAAATATTTAACAATATATATAGTAGCTTATCACTGACTGAACCATTAGATATAATAAAAAAATTACTATTGCGTATGTAGCAGAGTGCCAGATGTGCAGTTTGTGTAGTTTTTAAATATTAGAGTGATTCTATATTTACTTTAATTAAAAATATGTTTATTTATAGTAGTCTATGCCGGCTGATAAAATGTGTAGCCGGTCATCCCATCCACCATTTACTAACCCCTCCATAGTCCGGACTATGGGGTTTCGCGTTCCCTTCGATATAGGGAGGTCGCCACCACGGTCGGTTGGGGCGGGTGTGAGTGGCGTGGGACCGAACGAAAAAAAAGCAGTGGCTTCGAACGTCTTAAGTAGTTTATGGTCGGAATCAGTTTTCCATCGACCTTTATGTTTATGTAGGAGTTTAACCGCTCACAAATGACATCAACAATGAGACTCGACGCCATTGTCGGTCCTTAGGAAAATCCATGTTTCATTTTACAGGTTTTGGACTTCTTGCTTCTGAATTCAAGATAATTATCTAACCTTTCCTATATGGCCGGAGGTTTGTCTTCTCTATGCCAAACAGATTGACATGATTGACCGTAGCAAAGGCGACTGTTCTGCTTAGGTCCTCTGCTGAATCGATGCTGCTGGCTAGCAACTGGTAAACTGCATGTCAGCGAAGGCAGGACGAGCGCCTGAAGAGTCTGGCTGCAAAAGTGAAATCGGCCTACTGGCATCCTTGACAGGCTTCAGTAGCGAGACCACCCTGCCTATTTTGCAGGCGTCTGGAACTATGTGGGTTACTAACGACAAGCTGAGCGTTGCTGTTAAATGTCAATATGCTGGAATGATATTTTTCTGTTTTTGTGGAAGATCAAGCATTTTGATTTAAGGGAACCCCCCCCCCATTCTCGGGGTCAAAATTTTTGCTGATATAATTCGAATCTACACTGATTAAAGAATGTCTCTACAAAATTTCAAGTGAAAATCTCAAGAACTCTTGAAGATATAGCCGATTTATTGTGTCAGCATCAAGTGACGGCTGAAGGGCTTCTCAAACTTTAAACGCGTTTTTCTCTAAACATTTTTTTGCGAATGGCGGGCACGATAACTCAAAAACTAATAATCCAATCGGTTCCAAATTTTGCAACGTTTCTCTGGGAGTGTACAGCTCTCGTATGAACTAGGATAAAGCCAATCGGTGAAGATCTTCCTCATTTTTAACTTGGTTTTTGGTAAAAAAATCGACGATTTTCCAAAAATATTTTTTCAAAGGTCCACCAATTTGTTAATTTTAGAGCGAAGTCAATAATCCTAGTTCATGCGAGAACCAGACATGTACTCTTTCTAACACCGTTGGAACTTTCGGATTCCGATGTTCCAGTGAGGAGTAATCATGCCCGCCATCAAAAATAAGGACTTTTCTTAAATTACAAAAAAAACAACAACAACACAATAACAAAAATTTTTTGTAAATTATTTTTCTTATCTTATAAATCTTCAAATATATATGTGCAAAGTTACAAACCTTAACAAGCATTGGTATTCATTTACCAGCCCATTGGAAATCTTGAAAAATTAAAATCGTGAATGGGGGGTTCCCTTAAGTGGATTCAATAATGGGCCATTAGTTTAGCTGATTAAGAATTTCTACACACTGAATTATATTGTTTAGAGGGCTACTCAAAAATACTTGCACATCGTC
Source organism: Musca vetustissima (assembly GCF_032173495.1). Classification (NCBI taxonomy): domain Eukaryota; kingdom Metazoa; phylum Arthropoda; class Insecta; order Diptera; family Muscidae; genus Musca; species Musca vetustissima. The sequence continues at coordinate 32,438 of NW_026886863.1, forward strand.
TGCGTACATCTGTGTTTAACTATGGTGAAGTGGATCAGGAAGATCGTTCGCGTATAAGGAGAAGAGTAGAGGACCTATGATGGGCCCTTGGGGGCGCCTTTTCAACAGCCATAGGTTTAGAGAACAAGGTTCCAATGATAATAGATATAATTTGGATTTAGGTGAACAGGTAGAGCTGGAATATTGAAATTTGTGTAGTTTTGAAAATTCGCACTTATTTATACTAAATATGGTACAATTTGAATTTTGGGTGAACCGATAGAGTTAAAATCCTAAAATTTGGAGTAATTTCGCTGTTGAGGAATTGGATTGGGGAAGTTTTGGAAATAGCTACTAATATGTACTAAATAGAGATAGAATCCTGAAATTTGGAAATTCCCTTGGATTTCATAAATGGTGCTAAAATTGATACAATTTGGATTTAGGTTAACCGATAGAGCTGGAATCCCGAAATTCGGAATTAAGAATGGAGTATGAGGGATGTTTGCAAATTCGTTCTTATGATTGTTTAAGTAGGTTGTTATGGACATTTATATTAATATGCACTAACTGGTACTATATTTGGGATAACCTATATTCGAAATTTGTATTGTTTTGAAAAATAAGTATTACAAGAGTACACAGAGTACTACATACTACCGAATTTAGTATATAGTATAAATTAGTGTTGGGGTCAGCTTTGTTTCCTGGACCTCTTACTTCCCAAATGCAATATCTTAATGTCAATTACAAAATAACATGTCTCACCTTAACCTCCCTATTGCGGTTCATTTTTCGCAACATAAGGTGTCTCCATTCCACAAATAAAGAACAACAAAATTCCAAAAAGTACAATTCCCCTTTGATTTTCTTTATGATTAATGCAAAGCTGTCATCTTGCTGGCACAGAACATCAGTAAAGCCATCTTAGACAAACGAATGGCGACCTTTACCTTTGTCGTGGTGTCATTGAACATTCTGAGACGACTTTGCACCTTACAACTCTACTGGAGGTGAGATGTCACTGCTGTCTCATACTGCCATAAACTTTAGAGGTTGCGTTCATTTGCTTACATCAAATGAGCGCACCAATATTTTTGTGTGTGCGCTCACACACAGATCGTGTGACAGCCACTTATCATAGAACCACTTGAACACCATTTACGAAATGCATAAATGTGAAGTGATAATAAAATAAAATGAATGAAGCCGATCATGTTCATATTTTTATAAACAACCATGCTGAAACCACCATGTTTCATCGACTTCGAAGTATATCTGAGTTTGGTGGAGATCGAAGATCCCTTTTCACTATAAAACAATTTTAGATTCATCTGCGAAACAATATTTCATCAATTTTAAAGATGAATAAAAAGTCAAACATGTTTAGTGATACTGTTATTCTGACGGTAACTTCATGTGCGTTACAACTCGGTTTTCTGATTGGTACTACCTGGCGAATGATTGTTGTGGACTTAATTCTACGCAGGTATTATGTATACGACAGTTATACCAACTCATGCACATGTTACTTGACAATATTAAATACATAATTATATATTAATATTAAATTGAATATTTATAAACATTCAGTATACCGAAATATGGGAGATTTTCTTAAACCACACATTTCTTTCTCCACGTATGCAAAATGTCAAATTAGACACTATTTGGTTTGAAAATGCGAATGAAGCTTTCAAAATACCTGTAATGTGGTCTGTTTCAAAACACTTTTTCTTTATTCTCGATTGAAAAATGCGACAAAAATTTTTCGATGCACATAAATATGGCCGGGAACGATACATAGGGCCATAGCAGCAATGTGTATATTTATACCCTTCACCACTCTGTGGTACAAGGTATTATGTCTTTGTGCATATGTTTGTATCAGGCAAAAGGAGAAAGACACATGGTTCCTTTTGAGAATATGCATAGAATCACTTTCTGAGTCGATTTATGCATGTTTGTCTATAGATGTTAAATTGTAAACAAGTACCGGTCGCATTTATGATCCAATTTGAATGAAATTTGACGCAGCTCACTTATTTTGCCCAAAGAAGAACCCTTTTGAAATTCAAGAAAAACGGTTCAGATTCAGATATAGCTCCCGTATATAGTTCCGTCCGATTTAAGGTAAATGGTGCACCTAACTCCCATTATTTGTCCGATTGAGACAAAATTTTTCACAGGGTATTGAATTAGGCCCAGATTAAAGTACGCGAATTATCAAATTTAGACATAGCCCCTTATATAATTTTTATGTACGCGAAGATTTGTTGAAATCTGTTCAGATTTAGATACAGCTCCCATAGATAGTATCAATGATTGTCCGATTGAGACAAAATTTTGCATGTCAAGTTTTGTGTTGGATTTTGTGTCGAGATAAATTTTGGATAGCGCACTGTGTTACAGCATAACAAATTGTGGTTGCCACGGTGGCTCAAATACGTCCATTTATATATAGATCTTTTACATATTTTGCTCGATGATAGACATTCAATTTTTCATAAATTTCAGATTGGTATGTGTATGGGTTGTTCTAATTTAGTTCATACATTTATGTACTTCACGCAGTTAATTTCTTCCGATTCCATTTCAATGGCCCTCAAAAGATGCTATGTCAATTCTATCTAAAGGATATTGTACATATGAGCATCTCTTGGATGTACCCAAAGTGGTATAGGTACATCCAAGAGATGGTCAGACTTTTAAACTTTCCATACTGGTTACTTATTGAACACGTCTGTATAAAAATCTCAATTTCTAGAAAAGTGGACTTATTTCCTTTTTACGCTAAACCAGCGAGATATTATATTAACAGTTTACCCACCTCCTTATTTGTTAACTTAGATTGTGGTTAATTTCCAAAAATCAAGTTTCCAAAAAAACTTTTTTCAAAGATCCGCCATTTTGTTACTTTTTGAGTGAAGTCAAAAATCCTAGTTCATACGAGAGCCAGACATGTGCTCTTTCGGATTCCGATGTTACAGTGAGGATTTATCATGCCCGCCATCAAAAACAAGTAATTTTATTTAATCACAAAAATCAACATCAAAACAATAAAAAAAAATTGAAATATTTTCTTCTCTTTTAAATCTTCAAATATATATTTGCAAGTTACAAAAGTTAACAACCTTTGGTATTCACATAGCTTTGTACCTTCCACACCTATTTTCCTACAAATATTTTTTAATATATTCTAGTCATTTTCCAAAAACAAAAAAAAAAAAATATATATATATATATATATACAACAGTTCTTGTACAAATTATTAAGATTCCTGTTGGAAATGAAAACAAATGAAAATAAATTATTTTATAGCATTGTTAGATATCTAATATGTATATGCCCATGCAACTCATACGTCAACTAGAAATTGAAAAGGTATTTGCCAACTCAAATGTAAATCTAAGTGATTGAAATAAATTCATAGATTCTTTTGTGATTTTTGAAAAATGTATTGACGCACAAATTGAATGTTATTCTGTGTAAAATGAAAACAGGATTATATTTCGATATACACTCAAATACACTCACACAGAAAATTCTATTGAATTTAGGTTTAAGAAAAAAAGAACTACAACAATTTTTATTTATAAATATATGATAAATAATTTTCGAATGAAAATCTAATAAATTGAAATGTAGATAACTTGAAATATAGACTAGCCAATTTTATTTCTTAAACAATTAAATCTTCTAATATTACATGAATATATATTTACTAAAATGAACAGCAAACAAACCTAGAACGGAGAAATGAATGTCAACCGGAAAATTTATACTCAAGTTGTAGTTGTTGAAATCAAAGGGGAAATCCGCTATTGGAAAATCATAGTGAAATGCGATGATTGGTTTACATAATTTTTTTCATAATTCTAGCTCAATTTTAAAATCCTAAAAAAAAATCCTACGTTGTACTTAAAATTAACCTCATATTGTCGGCTAGTGAAAATACTACCAACTTGTCTAGCAAAGCAACACCCTTTCAGTATTATGTAGAAAACTTTTAATTAAGTTTATAGTTTGTCTGAAAGTTTGTTTAGAAAAACAACAAAATGGAGAGCCTTTGTTAATTTTCTCTTTTCCGCACAATATTTGAACATGGTACGGCTTATAACAATATTATGAAATTCGAATGAATCGTAGTCATGCTACGAGATAATTATTTTTTTATAACAATGGAACATAAGAATTAAACAATATATTTTTTTAACTTCCTCATTTTGGTTAATTTGTTATTCAAAACTTTCATAATTATGATGGTTAAGGGAACCCCTTATTTTTGATGGCTGGCATGATAACTCCTCACTGGAACATCGAAATTCGAAAATTCCAATGGTGTTAGAAAGGGTACATGTCTGGCTCTCGTATGAAATAGAATTATTGATTTCGCTCAAAAATCAACAAATGACGTACCTTTGAAAAAATATTTTTGGTAAATCGTATATATTTTACGCCTATATTTAACCACAAACCAAGTTAAACAAGTGAAAAAGCGTTAAGTTCGGCCGGGCCGAACTTTGGATACCCACCACCACAGACATACCGACAGGGAACATACCAGAAAATGGACCTATACCGACATGTCTAAAAACGGATTATGTAAACCCTAATGTAAACCATAATACAAAGTTCAAAAATTTTTAATTGATAATTCAAATTCGAAGATGGGGAATATCGGTCCACACAGGGGCTAGGTCTAAATGGACCTAAATTCATAATTTTTTGTGGAGATTTTTTGGTACCTATTAAGAACTCAAAATACTAAATTACAGCTAATTCGGTGGAAAAATGCGATCAAAACTCCCAAAATACTGAAAATTGGGAGGTACCGTTATATGGGGGCTACCAGACAAAGTGGACATATATTTATAATTTTTTGTGGAGACATTTAGTACCCAATAAGAACCTAATGTAGCAAATTTCAGAGAATTCGGTTGAAAAACGCGCTCAAGAACCCCAAAATACCGAAAATTGGGGGGTACCCGTATATGGAGGCTACCCGAAAAAGTTGACCTATATACATCATTTTTTGTAGAGAGATTTGGTACCTATTAAGAACTCAAAATACTAAATTACAGCTAATTCGGTGGAAAAATGCGATCAAAACTCCCAAAATACTGAAAATTGGGAGGTACCTTTATATATGGGGGCTACCAGACAAAGTGGACAAATATTTATAATATTTTGTGGAGACATTTAGTACCCAATAAGAACCCAATGTAGCAAATTTCAGCGAATTCGGCTGAAAAACGCGCTCAAGGACCCCAAAATACCAAAAATTGGGGGGTACTGTTATATGGGAGCTATGCCAAACGTGGACCGATATATCCCATCTTCGAACTTAACCTGCGTGCAGACAAAATACAACCCTATGCAAAATTTCAGCACCCTATCTCAATTCCTTCAGAAGATAGCGTGATGACAACAGACGGACATGGCTAGATCGTCTTAGAATTTTACCCTGATCAAAAATATATATACTTTATAGGGTCGGAAATGAATATTTGGATGTGTTACAAACGGTATGACAAAATTAATATACCCTCCATACTATGGTGGAGGGTATAAAAATAAGGATGATCTTGACCGATTGGATTTATCCTAGTTCATACGATAGCTATACACTAACAGAGAAACTTCCCAAATTGGATTATTAGTTTTTGAGTTATCGTTCCCGCCATTCGCAAAAACGCTATTTGGAGAAAAATGCGTTTAACTTCTATAATTTTCGGTTATAATCTGTAAATGTTTAATAGATAAAATTGATTATACTATAGATCTAAAGGTAACTATTTTGAACGGAACATCACACTGTCCTATATATATATATCAAGAATATATTTTACGAACTGAGTCTATATAAACAAAGTAAATAATCTTTATAGACAAACTGAAAACCGGGGATTCCGTATAGACCAACTGAAGGCAAGGGAGACTTTATAGACGAAGTTAAGGGTAGGAAGACTGGGAACTATGATTATATGATGTCTATAAAGATAAGCTGAAGGTCAGTCCATATAATGGATTGTAGTTTCAGGTTTTAATATAGCTTCCATATATAGTTTCATCCGATTTAGCTAATGTTGTACCATAATAAGTAAATTTTGTCCGATTAGGACGAACGTACCAAATGGAACCTGTGGAAATCTCAGTAAAATTTGTTCCTGTTTTCTATTTTCAATGTGCTGATTTTGAAAATGCAGTAAAAAGTACACTTTTCCTTTATCGTACCATGTTCATTTTCGTATAGGTGACGTGTATTTATACCACGTTATTCTGACAAGTTTTAAACCTTTATATATATAACAGTTCTTAAAATAACCGCATATAACACGATCATAATTTTTAAGGTGCAACTACTATTTTGAGGCACAAATAATATTTACATTACTGAAATTTTTTGAAAATATTTTTTTAAAAAAAACCTTAATTTTTGTTTAAATTTAGTGCACCGATAAAATTATTTACAGCTAACAAATTAAAAAACAAATCTGTAAATTCTATCAAAATTGACAACAGTTTTTACAGTACACCTAACATTCTATTCAAAAAAAAAAAAAAAATATATATATATATATATATATATATATATTTTGGAAAAATATTGTCATGTTGGCTTTAAAAACGTTTACTGGTCAACATATACGATTATCTCTGTTAATTTTCTTGTGGCTGATATATTTTATGGCAAAATATATTGGCTTTAAAAACGTTTACTGGTCAACATATACGATTATCTCTGTTAATTTTCTTGTTGATATATATGGCAAAAATAAATGATCAATCGATTTGATATAATAAATGCCAATATTAATTGATATTTCCTCACATAAAGGCTTTCAAAATCGTATCGTTCTTTTAATTCCGTTTCGTTAATTCCCACCTTTTGAGTTTTTATTTCAAATATTTATTTTAAGAAGTGTTTATTTTTATAGACAAATTATAGCAATTTCTAGTACATTCGGACCTTTATTTTCTATATTAAGGATGATTTTCCGAGTTTTAGGTGTACTGTGCAATTTGTTTCCAATTTTGATTTTTTTTAGAGATTTTTTAATTTTTTTTAAAAATAAAAATTTAAGGTGTTTTTTCAAAAAGAAAAGCAGTAATGTAGATGTTTACACAATGTCGTAAGTATGTGACCACTTCAAAGTTGATGTTTTTTTTTTCTTTCATAAAACCGTTATTTGTGGACATATTGCATGCAATAATTTTCTATTTTCACACTACATATCTTAAGTGAAGTATATCTAAGTGTTTTTAAATAAGAAATCAAAAATGCTTGCAATCAATCGAGGGCTGATAAAAAACAATTTACCACAGTTCATATTTAAATTACGTCACCACCACTGTATATATGATTTTTTAGATATAAAACTGGTATATATGTAAGTACTACCCTATTAGGTACCATATCTATTCAAAGGTACAAAACTCATATTTAAACGTAATTCTCTACAATGGGAGTAGTATATCTTTGGAGTTTTTAAAGTATCCGCTATTAATAATTTCCAAGCTTTATAATTTTTTTCCTACAAACATGTTAGAACTAAAATATTTTATTATTATACTCGGTATTTCTAATAAGAAATTGTTTTGTGTAATTGGGAAGTTCGTGCTTTATTATTTTTATTTGTAATATTTTTGAGAATAACAAAATTTTTACGACAAATTGTGAACAATGTACTGATTAATTTAGCACACTTAACCCTTTATGGTCCAATGTTGCTCACAGGCAACAAATGTTTTAGAGCATATATTTAATACGCTGCTAGTAAATATATACTTTTGATTAAATATGGTAATACCTAATTATGGACGATACACATCAAAAGAAAAAGCTACATTTTTGTTCCAGTTATGCGTTTTTCAATATATTATTGAGTGCAAAATATGTGTACAGTACCAATTTGTTTATACAGTCTGAATTATTTAAAAGGCTTCGTATTTGAAATGAACGAATTGTATCGTATAAATTATTTTTGATTCTATAAAAAAGAACCTAATGTACAATTAATAGAGATTTCTTCGTCGATCTAGCATATGCGTTTCTTGATATTGGACTTTTATTTTTCAGAAATAAGGCACTGTATCTCCCGAATGCAAGGATGTAGCGACGTCAAATTTTGGTCATATCCTATTTACGATAGTTGTATTAAATATGTGCACAGAAAATAGTTCTATAGACACGGAAAAAATATAGATAAAAATGTTACATTATAAGGAACCAGTAAGAAAAGTAGTAAAGTCGGACGTGGCCGACTATATGATACCCTTCACCACTTTGGGTATATTCAACAGATGAATCCTAACAGACGTCGCATTTTTAAAAGGAAAGGAAGAATTAGATCCATAAACATGTTAAGGGACGTTGGTGCATCATTCACATTAAATCGTACGATAATATATATGGGAGCTATACCTAAATCTGAACCGATTTTCAGGAAACTTAACATACATCATTCTAGGCCTATTTCATTACGCTGTGCCAAATTTCGTGCAAATCGAAGGATATAAAGGGACTTTGGTAAACCATTTGCATTAAATCGGACGAAAATATATATGGGAGCTACATCTAAATCTGAACCGATTTTAAGGAAAATTAACACACATCATTCTAGACCTAATTCATTACGCTGTGCCAAATTTCGTGCAAATCGAAAGATACATGGGACTTTGTTGCACCATTTACATTAAATCGGACCAAAACATATATGAGAGCTATATCTAAATCTGAACCGCTTTTTCCCAAGTTCAATTGGGTTCGTCCTTGGGCCAAATACATGTCCTATGCCAAATTTCTTCCAAATCGGATCATAAATGTGACCTGTACTTTTTTCACAAAAATACATGCACGGACATGCGTAAATCGACTCAGGAAGTGATTCTATGCATATGCACAAAGACATTATAGCCTGTACCACAGTGTGTTGAAGGGTATAAAGAGCTTAGCGAATACAACCGATAGCACACTTTGTGAATTGGCTAATTTTAGTGTACAGTACAGTAATTTACTGCACTTCATATTAAGTACATCATTATCATTTTCATAAAAACATATTGCGAATTGGAAATACCTATAGAAAAGTGGTTTGTGAACTTAGTAAACGAAATATTCACCATTGGATAATATACGTCTGTGGTTTGTATATTACTAACATTTTGCTATCATTGCCATTCTCACTATTGCCTATTTTCAACATGGGCAAAAAAAGGGCCAATTTGTATGGGGGCTACTGTCTCCCCAGCCGCTATCAAAAAATTAACTACCCTATGTTACCACAAATGTACTCAAAAATCGACTGTGAAAATTTCATAAAAATCGGTTCAGTAGTTTAGGAGTCTATAGCTAACCCTGATCAAACAAACAAACAGAAATTCATGTTTATATATATAGATGATAGATGATTGTATGTGTTTTATATTTTATTATTGGTTCAAAATTGTACATAAAAATTTATCTATATCTATATATATATATGTATTATATGTTTGTTGTGTGACACATTATTTTTTATACCCCTCACCACACTGCGGTATTATGTCTTTGTGTATATGTTTGTAACAGGCAAAAGGAAACGAGATAGACACATGGTTCCTTTTGATAATATGCATAGAATCACTTTCTGAGTCGATTTATGAATGTCCGTCCGTCTGTCCGTCTGTAGATGTTAAATTGTAAACAAAGTACAGGTCGCATTTATAATGCGATTTCGATGGAATTTGGCACAGCTCATTTGTTTGGCCCAAGGACGAACCCTATTGAAATTGGGAAAAATTGGTTCAGACTTAGATATAGCTCCCATATATATTTTGAGGTAAATGGGGCACCAAAGTCCCTCTATATCTTTCGATTTGCATGAAATTTGGCACAGAGTACTGAATTAGGTCCAGAATGATGTGTGCAAAGTTTCGCAAAAATCGGTCCAGATTTAGATATAGCTTCCGTATATATTTTCGTCCCATTTAATGTAAATGGGGCACCAAAGTCCCTATATATCATTCGATTTACATGAAATTTGGCATAGAGTACTGAATTAGGTCAAGAATGACGTATGCCAAATTTTCGAGAAAATCAGTTCAGATTTAGATATAGCCCCCATATAAAGTTTCGTCCGATTTAAGGTAAATAGTGCACGAAAGTCCCTAAATGTCATTCGATTTCCATGAAATTTAACAGAGAGTACTGAATTAGGTGCAGAATGATGTGTGCCAAGTTTCGAGAAAATATGTTCAGATTTAGATATAGCTCCCATATATAGTTTTGTCCGATTCCATGTAAATGGTGCACCAAAGTTCCTATATACCTTTCGTACTGAATTAAATCTAGAATGATGTGTGCAAAGTTTCGCAAAAATCGGTCCAGATTTAGATATAGCTCCCGTATATATTTTCGTCCCATTTAATGTAAATGGGGCAACAAAGTCCCTATATATCATTCGATTTGCATGAAATTTGGCATAGAGTACTGAATTAGGTCAAGAATGACGTATGCCAAGTTTCGAGAAAATGTGTCTATCTCGTTTCCTTTTGCCTGTTACAAGCATATGCACAAAGACATAATACCCTGTACCACATCACTATAGGTAATTTGGACAGTTTTTTGGGCAAAAAGTCATTTTTTTAATTTTGGAAAATAAAATCTTTTTTGATGTCATTAAAAAGAAAACATGTCAAATTTTATGAATCTGTAAGATTTTTGGCGTAAAAGTGTCTTAAAAGCGGTGAAAATCTTTTACTAAAATGTTTAAATTTGTTAATACGTTTGTGTAGCGATTCAAAATTTACATAGTTGACCATAATAAAAGAAATTTGTCTATCTTTTACACATAAGTCATTTTAGATAGGCTTTTACTAAAATGTTTAAATTTGTCTGATCTTTTGACAACTGAAATATATTAATGAAAGCCTTTTAAATTGATTCCAATAGGTCTCAAATTGCGATTTTTTGCGTTTTTCAAGATATATCAGTTTTTGTAGAGAACTTCAGAATAAAAAACAATAATATTTTCAATATTTGGTTTGATGAAATAAATAAAAGCAAGGGAACATATTGTTGTTCACAACGTCCCCGCAAGTAAAATTGCCAATAACAACAATATGAACGAAAAATGCGTCAAATTAAAATAGGAAATTAGGTTATTTTGCATACATTTGTCAAGATGCATCGAATAACCAAGCACGATAGAATATTTCCGCGAAAAAAACGAATACACACGAATTTTGATTACAAAATAAATAACGTGACTCTTAAACCGCAAATAGGTTGTCGAAGGAAAGATTATGAGAAAAAAATCTAAAAAGTGGAGAACAGGAAATGGCGGGCTTGAATTCCCCTTAGAATATAAACCATCAAAAATTTGTTTTTTTTACTTTTTTCAGCATTGATTAAAAATAAAAAAGTGGCATATGAAAAAATGTTGTTCAGTATATCCAGTGTTTACTATAATCGTGTTCGACTGTAGTAAGCATGGTTTTAACTCACTTTTACATATTTATGTCCTTAAGGAGTATAAATGGGTACTGTATTAATCGTTATTAATGCATTCTGCAAAAACATACGACATTGTAATAATTATTCCCTTAAAAATCTAATCGCGGGGTCGAAAAATTTTTAACTTACTACCCTAATCGTTTTCAACGGTTTGTTGTGTATAAGACAACTAATGAAAATGTCTGAGAAAGAATTAGCTTTGTTCGTTATATGTGTAGTTGCTTATAACCGTTGTTCGTTATATCCGGTTTTTACTGTGGAAATCTGCGTTTTCTCTTTCTTGTACATATGCATCATTTAAAAAGTAAAAAATCGTTCAAAACCGCTGTTATTAAACAGGGCAAATTACATATAGTGCACAGTGTGTTGAAGGATATAATTATGAGGCTTGAAAGAAAAAAGTGTTCAAAGGTGTCCCCTCCCCCTACTAAATGGTACTAGATTTGGTACAATTTAGATTTGAGTGAACGGATAGAGATGGAAAACTTAAATTTGGAGTGGAAGATTACAGAATTAAAGTGTTATTGGAATTACGTACTTATGGATACGAAAAGCAATAAATGGTACTAAATATGGTACAATTCGTTTTGAGTGAGCGGGAATCATAACATTTGGAATTAACATTAAGGATTGAATTGTAGGATGAGACATGGAGTTAATTTAAAAAATGCGTAATTATGTGTACTAAATGGTACTAAGTTTAGTACAATTTCGATTTGAGTAAAAATAAAATTACTGTTAGAGTCCAGAATTGAGACACTGTTGGAAATTCGAACTCATAAGTACGAAAAGTACTAAATATGGTACAATTTGGATCTATGTGAACAGATAGGGCTGGGATCCTGAAATTTGTCATTAAAAATAATTTTGGAGTGTGAAATTGAGAAGTTTTAGAAACTCGTACTCTAACGTCCACGAAAAGTAATAAATGATAATAAATTTGATACAATTTGGATGTAGGTGAACTGTTATTATCGGAGTGCATGACTGTGGTAGTTTTGGAAATTCGTACTTATGGGTACGAAAAGTCCAAAATTTGGTACACTGTGAACTTGAGTGAACGGTTAGAACTCGAATTCTGAATGTTGTCACTTATGTTACTGTGGGAGTGTAGGAAAAGTACAAAATGGTACCAAATGTGGTACAATTTGGAGAACAGACAGAGCTGAAATTCTTAAATTTGACCTTACGATTGCTATTTGAAAGCAGGTTTGGAATTATGAGATAGGTTTGTAGTATGGGTACGAAAAGTACAGAATGGTACCAAATCTGGTATAATTTGTTTTTTAATGAACAGACAGAGCTGGAATGCTCAAATTTGGACTTACGTTACTATTTGAAAGCAGGATAGAGGTACATTTGGAAATTTGTACTTATGAGTACGAGAAGTACTAAATTTGGTAAGGTTTGGACTTTGGTCGAATTAAAATAACTGTTAGAGTGAGTATGAAAAGTACTAAATGGTACTAAATTTGGATTTGGTTGAACCCAGAGATTTGGAACTTAGATTATTGTTAAAGTGTAGTATTGAGTTATGGCGACATCTTTGGAAAATCAAATTTATGTGTACGAATAGTAAATAGAATAGAAAATGCAGTTTGGATTTGGGTAACGGAGAGAGCTGGAAATCTAAAATTTGAAATGTGGGTCATTGACAGAGAGTTAGAAAGAAGTAACAAAGTGCTAAATGAAACTAAATGTGGAATCTGTACGTATTTACTAAAATCTGATCTACTTTTAATCTGAGTAATAAAATAAAAAAATGGATTTCGGAAGAAGAGTACTAAATGGTAATAAACTTGATATTAGATGTAGAAATGGAGGTGGAATTCAAAACTATAGTACAACAAATTATACAGTATTCACGATTTCCATATGAAATATTTTTTTGTATTCCGTTTCCTCATACGAAGTAGCGGGCAATTTGCTAGTCTATATATAAAAGAGCTTAGTGTTAAGTGAGTGAGTGACTGACTGACAGATCATCGCCCAGACGAAACGGCTAAAGCTAGAAGCTTGCAATTTTGAGTGTGGGTTGTTGTTGGTGTGTAGGCGGTGGATAAGGCTGGGTTTTTGGAAATTCGAACTAGAAGGGTACGAAAAGTACTAAAATGTACCAAATATGGCACCCTTTGTATTAGGCGAACGATAAGAGCTAGAATTCTGAAATTTGGAATGTGGGTCACTGATGGAAGTTAGAAAGATGTACAAGAGGGTTTTTGAAAATTCGACCTAAAAGTGTACGAAAAGTACTAAACTTTACTAAAGTTAGTTCTAATATAAAAGCAGAATTGATTTACATTTGGCAATTTGAACTTATGAGTACCAAAAGAACTAAATTTGGTACAATTTGGATTTGAGATTTAGAATTCAGATTACTGTTGAAGTGTAGTATTGAGCTATGGAGACAACTTTGGAAATTCGAATTTATGTGTACGAATAGTAAATAGAAAATTCACTAAATTTGGAACAATTTGGATTTGGATAACGGAGAGAGCTGGAAACCTACAATTTGGAATGTCAATGCCAGAGAGTTAGAAAGAAGGACCAAAGGGTTTTAGGTACTAAATGGTACTAAATTTAGTGGTGGTGATGGTATGGAGGTTGTCTTGAAAATGTGCACTTATGTGTTCGAAAAGTACTTATGTGTAAAGTATTTAATTGGAATTTAATCATCATCTAAATGTCGATCAGTTGATGTTTGTTAAAGCGGATTTACATATAACATTTAATCATGATTAAAGGCTTAATCAGGGATTATTTTCTTAATATTTGGTTGCAATTAGAAAAAGAAAAGAAAAATTAAACAATGTAAATGTTTTTGAAATGCAGTGATCGTTTGGAAAGTACAATAATTAACTAAAAACATAAAAATCCTAAAAATAATTTTTGTATTCTTATGCTTTTTCATATTTGCATTTGGCACCAGTTAAATATAAAAACATATAACGCGCTATGGATCAGAGATCCAATTTTTGGCCATAATGAGAGCAAGCGAAAACGGCGGTCATTTTTTTACAAGTTCAATTATTCAAATTATTTTGAACACCGGTTTAGAGATATGGTCACTAATTACAAATTTGAAATAAGATTTTGAAAATCAAATAAAATGATTGCAAAATGACGAATTTAATATATGAAAAAACTAAATATTTCATTTTTGGCAGTATTTAAAATATGAAATCGAATTTTTACGTATTATGTTCTTGATACTATGGCATACCTTATATAAACCCAGATTACATTGCGATCATGATTTACAATTATTTAAATTTGTATAATGAATCATATTAATTCATCATGATTAACAGTACATTTACATATACGACTCGATTAACGAAATCCATAAATACACCCTAATTGTTTAAAGTACGTTTACATTGTACCGGATTTGGTTAACCCAGTGGGTTTAAATTGTCAATTCCTTTTAATACATGCCAAATATATCCTCATAAAGTAGGTTAATCCGGTAAAAAGTTCTAATGTAAATGCCGTATTACACATAACTTTAATCATTATAAAAGGCCGAATCAAGGTTTACTTTCTTAAAGCGAATTTACATATAACATCTAATCATGTTTAAGGGCTGAATCAGGGTTTATACGCTTTTATATAAATACGCATTTTGCGTGAAAATTTATAGCCAATTTTTATCTTGAAAAAATACATTCAATCAAAGCCCATTTACGTACAACAGAAAACTCAGAAAACCGCACCATTTTGTTTATTCAGATGATTTTTATTTAAGAGAAAACTGAAAATACGTATTTGGGGAAATAAAATAAAATATATACATCAAATTCCAAAAAATTTGAGTTAGAATCTAATATTTATTATTTAATTCGTGGATTAATATTTCCATTTTGTAAAGAAGTGCGAGTGTATGCGTGTATATGTAAACAAATACAAGCTGACAGTCATTTAAAATGATCTCAAAGCCTGTATAAATAATCCTAATTTGATTTCAGTATTTCGTAAATCCACAAGAATAAAGTGCATATGTAAATGTGCTAAAATAATTCAAAAACATTTAACAAAACTGTACATATCGCCTGGACGCTTAAATAATCGATACAAATGACGCCGTCATTTTGTAAAGATCAACGCAGTGATAAAGTAGCGTCATAAAGTGAGAAAAAAAGTAGCGCCACTTCAATTCGTTATTTCGACGTATTAACAATAGTCGTCTCTTTGTTTTCTAGTCTGAGTGAAGAAAAAAATAAGGAAACATTTTTGAGATGGTAAGTACTGTTGTGAAAAATTATATAATGTCTGCATGAATCTACTACTTTTTACTACGATAATGAAGTTTACTTTATGATATCGAAGAAAATAGTAAAATCTGGTAGATTCTTGCAGTACGGCAACAGACCAATAGTTACACCAAATTATTTTTTTTAATTTAGGATAACAAAAAACCTTTTGCTATTACAAATAAATATTATGTGGTCAACAAAATATATAGCTACAAGCAAGTACAACAGCAAAACAACAACAACAGGAAAACAAGCACAAAAAACAAACTAAACCACATGGTGCACAAAAAGAAAATAAAAGTTATAAATCTAATTTTAACCTAAGAATTAAATTTTTATCTTATTGTAAAATACAAATGAATTAAATAAATAAACTTTGCAATAAAAATGTTATGTTTATAAAACTTAAAATCTCTCTTATTGGTAAATAGGGAATGGAGTTGGAAAACATTGCCACAGGTAGGATCAAGAAAGTACGAAAAAGGTATCTAACATTTTACTTCAAATAATAATAAATCATATTTATCGAGAAATATTTGCATAAATAATATATGTTATAATTTAAGAGTAAATGTATTTATGAGTAATAAAAAATCTACTTTTTGTTTTGGTACGATATATATATATTTAAAAATAAAAATAAATATTATTTATAAAACCACACCTCTTATGCATAAATGCAAACGGAGTCTAGAGTGACGTGTGTTATGTTATGTTCAAATTTAGACAAAGCTCCCACATATATTATTTCTTCCAATTTTGTTGAAATGGTACATTAAAGCCTCCATATTTCTTTTGATTTGCACGAAGTGTAGCATAGCGTACCGAATTAGATATAGAATGATATGTGCTACCTTATATTTCTACCTTGGGCGGCATCGATAAAAATATCATAATTACAAATATTTTTTAATGATTTTATATTTTAAAGTATTCTCCTCTATGTTCTTTACAATTACCAAGAAGATCCTTGTGAATATATATACATATATCATTTTAAAATAACCAGCATGATTAAGAGTACATTTACATATACGATTTAAATCGACTCGATTAACGAAATCCAGAAAGTACACATAACTTTAATCATGATAAAAGGCCGAAGCAAGGTTTACTTTCTTAAAGCGAATTTACATATAACATCTAATCATGTTTAAATCCTCATAAAGTATGTTAACCCGGTAAAAAGTTGTAATGTAAATGCCGCATTACACATAACTTTAATCATGATTAAAGGCCGAATCAGGGTTTATTTTCTTAAAGCGAATTTACATATAACATCTAATCATGTTTAAGGGCTGAATCAGGGTTTATACGCTTTTATATAAATACGCATTTTGCGTGAAAATTTATAGCCAATTTTTATCTTGAAAAAATGCATTAAATCAAAAAGCCCATTTACGTACAACAGAAAAGTCAGAGAACCGCACCATTTTGTTTATTCAGATGATTTTTATTTAAGAGAAAATGAAAATACGTATTTGGGTAAATAATATATATATATATTAAATTCCACTAAAAATTTGCGTTAAAATCTAATTTTTATTATAAAATTCGTGGATCAATTTTTCCATTTTGTAAAGAAGTGCGAGTGTATGCGTGTATATGTAAACAAATACAAACTGGCAGTCATTTGAAATGATCTCAAAGCCTGTATAAATAATCCTAATTTGATTTCAGGATTTCGTAAATCCACATCGAATAATGTGCATATGTAAATGTGCAAAAATGATTCAAAAACATGTAACAGAACTGTACATATCGCCTGGACGCTTAAATGATCGATACAAATGACGCCGTCATTTTGTAAAGATCAGCGCAGTGGTAAAGTAGCGTAATAAAGCGAGAAAAAAGTAGCGTCACTTCAATTCGTTATTTCGACGTATTAACAAGATTCGTCTCTTTCAATATAAAAAGTGTTTTAGTGTTTTCTAGTCTGGGTGAAAAAAATAAGAAAACATTTTTGAGATGGTAAGTACTGCTGTGAAAAAGTTATATATTGTCTGCATGAATCTACTAGTTTTTACTACGATAACAAATTTTATTTTATGATATCGAAGAAAATAGTAAAATCTCGTAGATTCTTGCAGTACGGTAACAGACCAATAGTTACACCAAATTAATTGTTTTATACCCTTCCCTACCCTACCACACAGTGGTACAGGGTATTATGTCATTGTGCATATGTTTGTAATAGGCAAAAGGAAATGAGATAGACACAGGGTTCCTTTTGAGACTACGCATAGATTCACTTTCTAAGTCGATTTATGTCCGTCCGTCTGTAGGTGTTAAATTGTAAACAAAGTACAGGTCGCAATTATGATCAGATTCGGATGAAATTTGGCACAAGTCACTTATTTGGCCCAAGGACGAACCCTATTGAAATTGGGAAAAATCGGTTCAGATTTAGATATAGCTCCCATATATATTTTCGTCCGATTTAAGGTATATGGGGCAGATATAGCTCCCATATAAATTTTCGTCCGATTTAAGGTAAATCGGTCTCCAAAGTCCCTATATATCTTTCGATTTGCACGAAGTTTGGCGTAAAGTACTGAATAAGGTCAAGAATGGCATATGCCAAGTTTCGAGGAAATCGGTTCAGATTTATATATAGCTCCCATATATATTTTCGTCCGATTTAAGGTAAATGGGTCTCCAATGTCCCTATATATCTTTCGATTTGCACGAAAGTTGCCATATGGTACTGAATTGGATCCAGAATGATGTGTTAAAATCGGTTCAGATTTAGATATAGCTCTAATATATATTTTTGTCCGATTTAATGTAAATTGTGCACTAAAGAACGAAAGGTTGGCCGACCCGCACACAATGTTACTATAACCTTTCCTGTGTCAAGTTTTCTTGAAATTGGTTCAGATTTACATATAGCCTCTATATATACATTTGTCCGATTTTAAGTAAATGGTGTCCTAAAGACCCATAGCTAGGCCGATTGGCAAAATGTACTGAAATTAATATAAATTAATATCGGCCAAGTTTCCTTGAAATCGGTCTAGATATAGATATCGAATAGCTTCCATATATAATTTCGACCTATTTATGTTGATTGTAAACCAAATAATCAATGGGTGCTTGATTGATATTACATTTTAAAAAGTGAAGCATAAACTGTGAAGTTTGCATAAAATCTATTTACAAAATATGGAATAGATTGAAGAATGGCATGTGTAAGGATTGATGTTAGTTGGTTTACTTTTATATAAAGATCACATTTTTAAGTTCGATCAATTTCATGTCAATGTTCCTTCAAAAAGACGACATCTGTAAAGATACATATGTAGAATATCCCCAAAGTGGTGAAGGGTATCATATAGTCGGCCCAGTCCGACTTTACTACTTTCCTTACTGGTTTTTAATTTAGGATAACCAAAAACCTTTTGCCATTACAAATAAATATTATGTGGTCAACAAAATATATAGCAACAAGGAAGGACAAGAACAAAACAACAACAAGGAAAACAAGCACAAAAAACAAACTACACCACATGGTGCACAAAAAGAAAATAAAAATTATGTTGCGGCCGATCCATACCCGCAGATTCGCCCCTGGAAGGAAAAAAATTTTGGAGGCCACCATAAGCACATAAAAACATATATTTATATCACAAAGGGAGCTTGGGTGTATTGCTAAGGAGGGATGTGACTTCTCCCACCCAAGCCCCCTAATCACACGTTGCAATGCCGCCAGCACCTTGTCAAGTGAAAAAAGCTGGAAGGGCATTGTTGTTGTTATGCTTCCACGGGAGGAAGCGACAGCTGAGATCCCAAGAACCTGAAAATAAAAATATATATATATTAATAGGGGATAAAATAATAGAAAAATGAAAATGAATAAAATGCAGCCAGCTGCATGTGACGAATTATAATAAAAAATGAACATGTTGCAAAACAGCTGACCGTAATAGGGATCTACAATTCGAAATATAGCTGGAGGGTATTGCCTAATAATTGATGACGTTATGGGTTATACGCAGCGTAAACGGTTAAAGGATTTTCAGTGTTTGATTTTCAACGGTTATTTCCGAGGTTGTTGTTCTGAAAACCGAGGGACGTATGAACATATACGAATATAAGCAACACTGTACTAGATAGGGACAAATATCTAGTTTATTGAAACAAAAATGAAGGGGACAACGAATGACCATTTAAAATGTAATTCCAGGCTTAGGCGTCTGCAAGAGGCCATTTCTAAAAGTGCCAGTGAACAAGTGACACCCGTATAAGATAGAACCATTTTTTTGTGATATAAACGAATTTAAATATAAATGAAAAATAAGTGTATATTTGTTAAAACGGAGGTCAGTGTGTTAGTAAAGCAAAGCTGAACCCGGAAATTGAATTCATTGTACGTCCCCTACAGGTTTACACAGTCTGTTTTCTAGTCTGGGTGAAGAAAAAAATAAGGAAACATTTTTGAGATGGTAAGTACTGCTGTGAAAAATTATATAATGTCTGCATGAATCTACCACTTTTTACTACGATAGCGAATTTTACTTTATGATATCGAAGAAAATAGTAAAATCTGGTAGATATTTGCAGTACGGGGACAGAGCAATAGTTACACCAAATTATTTTTTTTTAATTTAGGATAACCAAAAACCTTTTGCTATTACAAATAAATATAATGTGGTCAACAAAATATATAGCAACAAGAAAGGACAACAACAAAACAACAACAATAAGGAAAACAAGCACAAAAACAAACTAAACCACATGGTGCACAAAAAAAAAATAAAAATTATAAATCTAAAGCAGGTGTATAGATTCAAAAATTAAAACGGAAGGTAAAACCTTTGGAGGAAAATCAAAAAAAACACTCAAATGGAGCAAACACATCAACAAGGACAACAAGTTGTTAGACAACTAACCAACGAAAAACCATTAATTTAGAATAATATATAAACATATAATATTTTATTTTTTATATTTAGAATTTAATTTTGTCTGTTCAGAATACAAATGAATTAAAGAAAAACCTTTGGAATCAAAATTTAATGTTAATTAAATTAAAATTTAATAATATATAATATATATTTTTTTGACCTAAGAATTAAATTTGTATCTTATTGCAAAATACAAATGAATTAAATAAATAAACTTTGCAATAAAAATTTTATGTTTATAAAACTTAAAATCTCTCTTATTGGTAAATTGGGAATATACCTGGAAAACATTACCACAGGTAGGATTAAGAAAGTAAGAAAAGGTATTTAAATTTTACTTCAAATAATAATAAATCATAATTATCGAGAACTATTTGCATAAATAATATATGTTATAATTTAAGAGTAAATGTATTTAGGAGTAAGAAAAAAATCTACTTTTTGTTTTGGTACGATATATATATATTTAAAAATAAAAATAAATGTTATTTATAAAACCACACCTCTTATGCATAAATGCAAACGGAGTCTAGAGTGACGTGTGTTATGTTATGTTCAAATTTAGACAAAGCTCCCACATATATTATTTCTTCCAATTTTGTTGAAATGGTACATTAAAGCCTCCATATTTCTTTTGATTTGCACGAAGTGTAGCATAGCGTACCGAATTAGATATAGAATGATATGTGCTACCTTATATTTCTACCGTGGGCGGCATCGATAAAAATATCATAATTACAAATATTTTTAATGGTTTTATATTTTAAAGTATTCTCCTCTGTGTTCTTTACAATTACCAAGAATATCCTTGTGAATATATATACATATATAATTTTAACATAACCAGCATGATTAAGAGTACATTTACATATACGATTTAAATCGACTCGATTAACGAAATCCAGAAATACACCCTAATTGTTTAAAGTACGTTCACATTGTACCGGATTTGGTTAACCCAATGGGTTTAAATTGTCAATTCCTTTAAATACATGCCAAAAGTAGATTTCCGGTAAAAAGTAGATTAATCCGGTAAAAAGTTCTAATGTAAATGCCGTATTACACATAACTTTAATCATGATAAAAGGCCGAATCGTGGTTTACTTTCTTAAAGCGAATTTACATATAACATCTAATCATGTTTAAATCCTCATAAAGTAGGTTAACCCGGTAAAAAGTTCTAATGTAAATGCCGTATTACACATAACTTTAATCATGATTAAAGGCCGAATCAGGGTTTATTTTCTTAAAGCGAATTTACATATAACATCTAACCATGTTTAAGGGCTGAATCAGGATTTATAAGCTTTTATATAAATACGCATTTTGCGTGAAAATTTATAGCCAATTTTTATCTTGAAAAAATACATTAAATCAAAAAGCCCATTTACGTACAACAGAAAACTCAGAAAACCGCACACATTTGGTTTATTCAGATGATTTTTATTTAAGAGAAAACTGAAAATACGTATTTGGGGAGAAAATATATATATATTAAATTCCACTAAAAATTTGCGTTAAAATCTAATTTTTATTATAAAATTCGTGAATCAATTTTTCCATTTTGTAAAGAAGTGCGAGTGCATGTGTGTATATGTAAACAAATACAAGCTGGCAGTCATTTGAAATGATCTCAAAGCCTGTATAAATAATCCTAATTTGATTTCAGGATTTCGTAAATCCACATCGAATAAAGTGCATATATAAATGTGCTAAAATAATTCAAAAACATGTAACAGAACTGTACATATCACCTGGACGCTTAAATGTTCGATACAAATGACGCCGTCATTTAGTAAAGATCAACGCAGTGGTAAAGTAGCGTCATAAAGTGAGCGTCACTTCAATAAGTTATTTCGACGTATTAACAAGAGTCGTCTCTTTGAATATAAAAAGTGTTTTAGTGTTTTATAGTCTGGGTGAAGAAAAAAATAAGGAATGGCCATTTAAAATGTAATTCCAGGCTTAGGCGTCTGCAGGAGGCCATATCTAAAAGTGCCAGTGAACAAGTGACACCCGTATAATAAGATAGAAGCATTTTTTTGTGTGATATAAAAGAATTTAAATATAAATGAAAAATAAGTATATATTTGTTAAAACGGAGGTCAGTGTGTTAGTAAAGCAAAGCTGAACCCGGATATTGAATACATTGTACGTCCCCTACAGGTTTACACAGTCGTCTCTTTGTTTTCTAGTCTGGGTAAAATAAAAGTAAGGAAAAATTTTTGAGATGGTAAGTACTGCTGTGAAAAATTATATAATGTCTGCATGAATCTACTACTTTTTAGTAAGATAACGAATTTTACTTTATGATATCGAAGAAAATAGTAAAATCTGATAGATTCTTGCAGTACGGGAACAGACCAATAGTTACACCAAATTATTTTTTTTTAATTTAGGATAACCAAAATCCTTTTGCTATTACAAATAAATAAAATGTGGTCAACAAAATATATAGCAACAAGGAAGGACAACAACAATAAGGAAAACAAGCACAAAAACAAACTAAACCACATGTTGCACAAAAAAAAATAAAAATTATAAATCTAAAGCAGGTGTATAGATTCAAAAATTAAAACGGAAGGTAAAACCTTTGGAGGAAAATCAAAAAACCCTCAAATGGAGCAAACACATAAACAAGGACAACAAGTTGTTAGACAACTAACCAACGAAAAACCATTAATTTAGAATAATATATGTATATATATAAATATATAATATTTTATTTTTTATATTTAGAATTTAATATTTTATGTTCAGAATACAAATAAATTAAAGAAATAACCCTTGGAATTAAAATTTAATGTTAACTAAATTAAAATTTAATAATATATAATATATATTTTTTTAACCTACGAATTAACGTTTTATCTTATTGCAAAATGCAAATGAATTAAATAAATAAACTTTGCAATAAAAATTTTATGTTTATAAAACTTAAAATCTCTCTTATTGGTAAATTGACCTGGAAAACATTGCCACAGGTATGATCAAGAAAGTAAGAAAAGGTATCTAAAATTTTACTTCAAATAATAATAAATCATAATTATCGAGAACTATTTGCATAAATAATATATGTTATAATTTAAGAGTGAATGTATTCGCGAATAATAAAAAAATCTACTTTTTGTTTTGGTACGATATATATATATATATATATATATGCGCAATATTGCCAATTTTTTAATATTTAACAAATCAGTTTTTTTGTTTTTGTGGCACATCAATGATTTTTAGTACACATATAGAGGAAAATGTTCTGACTCCGAAACAGTTCGCGATCAAATTTTTGTTTGATGCGCGCAAAAGTTATTTTGGTCATTAAAATAAAATCTTAAAATTAGGCCGTTTATTATATTGACCAGAAACGTTGATATACATCTTCCTTTGCAAAATAAGAATGTAAATATATTATAATAATAGCAAAAAAGTTGCACATCTTCGCGAAATATGAGAAAAATAATAAAAATATAGGAGATTAAGTCAATATTGTCATTATATTAATGACATACACACCTAAAAAGTAATTAAAAATATCTACATAATCTAAAGACAATGTTGAATCAAATGACATCAAAATCACACAAGTCCGTGTAGCGGTTTGTAAATCGCAGCGACAACAAAACAAGATATTGAGGAAAAATATTTGTTTTTGGTTCGAAGAAATAATGTAATCATATTTATTTTTTTAATTTTATACAAGAAATTTCAGAAAAAAATGTTGGGGTTATTCTGGTATTTTACCCGAATTTCGCCGAAAAATTAACATATATAAAAATAATCACTTTTTGTGTATAAGTATACGCCTTGCGTATTATGTCAAGACCCTTTCGATAAATCTTGGGGTTCTATAAATAGGAATAAATCTTGAAATAAAATAATATTATGTAATATAAATTCTCAATTGCGTCTAAATCGCGTAATTATCAAAATCATTTGATGCGCATGCGGTTTCAAGGAAGTACTGAAGTTTATCTTCCAATCCATGTATATTTTGTCAAATTTCATTTGACGGCTAAGATCTTGCATTGAAGTACCCAAAAACTCTTAAAACACGAATAATTTCCGAAAACTCTATATGCCATTAACGCGCATCCGATTTCGGTGTGTACCCTAAAAAAATACATCGATCTATACCGATTTCAATGGGGTCCATTAAGAACCATGGATGTGCCAGCTCACACTATTTTTGAGATAAATGGGGTAGATCTCTCTTTCGGCTGAAGTTTTCAAAGTTCTCTTTTCGAAAAAGATCAAAATCCGTATGAGGTCATTTATTGAAGCGGAAATGATCCACAGAAAATACAATTAAATCCGCGATATTTTCAAAAACATTTTTTGCCAAATTTCGTGTTTTTGGAAGGCCAGTTCCCGCCGTTCTAGTAGATGGATTTTCACGAAGAAGATTTTATATCATCCGAAACGTAAAAAACCTTACTGATCGTGGGAACCCGTATCATTCAGTTGACAGATGTAAAAATTTGGCCAGAAAAATAGGTTTTTTAGAAATTTGATCGCATAAAATTTTCACCTTCGGATGAGTATTACTCTGAAGCTGTGCATACTACATACACAAAATATATATCAAATTACACAGATTCGCGACTACAATAATCTTATAATCGATTTTTAGAAATTCCTGTATGTGTATTAACGCTAGAAGTAAAATTCATAAAACACTCAAAATCGAGCTTCAAAATGTCAGCATCATTTAAAGGTAGATGCAGTTAAAATTTTGAAAAATGATACATAAGGGGAGTGGTCCCCATTTTGTTTTACTTTGACACGAAGACCGTGAAATGAGTGGCTTAATCACAAACCGATAGAGAACATAAAAAAACTGGTTCGCCTCAACCTGTTATTACACATTTTTTTACATTAAAGTGCACACAGCTTCCACCCAAATAAAGGTTGGTGGTCAATATGATGAACAGTTTGCAACGACAGATCAATTAACCCAAAACTATTCACTTTTTTCATATACTTAAGTAATTTCCGAGTTATAAAGGGGTGAACCTCCGTTTCAGCTATGTTGAAAAATTGGCAATATTGCCCATATATATATATATATATATATATATATGTATATATATATATATATATATATGATCAAAAAAGTACGAAAACGTACCTAAAATTTTACTTCAAATAATTATAAATCATATTTATCGAGAAATATTTGCATGAATAATATATATTATAATCTAAGAGTAAATGAGATTCGCTGTATATTCCTGTATAATCAAAAAAAAAATCTACTTTTTTTGGTACGATATATATATATATATATTTAAAAATAAATCCATGAAAACATATTATTTATAAAACAATGCCTCTTATGCATACATGCAAACGGCGTCTAGAGTGACGTGTGTTATGTTATGTTCAAATTTAGACATAGCTCCCACATATATTATTTCTTCCAATTTTGTTTGAAATGGTACATTAAAGCCTCCATATTTCTTTTGATTTGCACGAAGTGTAGCATAGCGTACCGAACTAGATATAGAATGATATGTGCTACCTTATATTTCTACCTTGGGCGGCATCGATAAAAATATCATAATTACAAATATTTTTAATGATTTTATATTTTAAAGTATTCTCCTCTGTGTTCTTTACAATTACCAAGAATATCCTTGTGAATATATATACATATATAATTTTAACATAACCAGCATGATTAAGAGTACATTTACATATACGATTTAAATCGATTCGATTAACGAAATCCAGAAATACACCCTAATTGTTTAAAGTACGTTCACATTGTACCGGATTTGGTTAACCCAGTGGGTTTAAATTGTCAATTCCTTTTAATACATGCCAAATATATCCTCATAAAGTAGATTAATCCGGTAAAAAGTTCTAATGTAAATGCCGTATTACACATAACTTTAATCATGATAAAAGGCCGAATCATGGTTTACTTTCTTAAAGCGAATTTACATATAACATCTAATCATGTTTAAATCCTCATAAAGTGGGTTAACCCGGTAAAAAGTTCTAATGTAAATGCCGTATTACACATAACTTTAATCATGATTAAAGGCCGAATCAGGGTTTATTTTCTTAAAGCGAATTTACATATAACATCTAATCATGTTTAAGGGCTGAATCAGGATTTATACGCTTTTATATAAATACGCATTTTGCGTGAAAATTTATAGCCAATTTTTATCTTGAAAAAATACATTAAATCAAAAAGCCCATTTACGTACAACAGAAAACTCAGAAAACCGCACACATTTGGTTTATTCAGATGATTTTTATTTAAGAGAAAACTGAAAATACGTATTTGGGGAAATTATATATATATATATATCACTAAAAATTTGCGTTAAAATCTAATTTTTATTATAAAATTCGTGGATCAATTTTTCCATTTTGTAAAGAAGTGCGAGTGTATGCGTGTATATATAAACAAATACAAGCTGGCAGTCATTTGAAATGATCTCAAAGCCTGTATAAATAATCCTAATTTGATTTCAGGATTTCGTAAATCCACATCGAATAAAGTGCATATGTAAATGTGCTAAAATAATTTAAAAACATGTAACAGAACTGTACATATCACCTGGACGCTTAAATGATCGATACAAATGCCGCCGTCATTTTGTAAAGATCAACGCAGTGGTAAAGTAGCGTCATAAAGCGAGAAAAAAGTAGCGTCACTTCAATTCGTTATTTCGACGTATTAACAAGAGTGGTCTCTTTGAATGTAAAAAGTGTTTTAGTGTTTTCTAGTCTGGGTGAAGAAAAAAATAAGGAAAAATTTTTGAGATGGTAAGTACTGCTGTGAAAAATTATATATTGTCTGCATGAATCTACTAGTTTTTACTGCGATAACGAATTTTACTTTATGATATCGAAGAAAATAGTAAAATCTGGTAAATTCTTGCAGAACGGGAACAGACCAATAGTTACACCAAATTAATTTTTTTATACCTTTCCCTACCCTACCACACTCTGGTACAGGGTATTATGTCCTTGTGCATATGTTTGTAACAGGCAAAAGGAAATGAGATAGACACAGGGTTCCTTTTAAGAATTTGCATAGAATCACTTTCTGCGTCGATTTATGTCCGTCCGTCTGTAGATGTTAAATTGTAAACAAAGTACAGGTCGCATTTATGATCCGATTTGGATAAAATTTGGCCCAAGGACGAACCCTATTGAAATCAGGAAAAATCGGTTCAGATTTAGATATAGCTCCCATATATATTTTCGTCCGATTGAAGGTAAATGGGACAGATATAGCTCCCATATAAATTTTCGTCCGATTTAAGGTAAATCGGTCCCCAATGTCGCTATATATATCTTTCGATTTGCACGAAGTTTGGCGTAAAGTACTGAATTAGATCAAGAATGACATATGCCAAGTTTCGAGGAAATCGGTTCAGATTTATATATAGCTCCCATATATATTTTCTTCTGATTTAAGGTAAATGGGTCTCCAAAGTCCCTATATATCTTTCGATTTGCACGAAAGTTCCCATAGGGTACTGAATTGGATCCAGAATGATGTGTTAAAATCGGTTCAGATTTAGATATAGCTCTATTATATGGAATAGATTGCAGAATGGCATGTGTAAGGCTTAATGCTAGTTGGTTTACTTTTATATAGAGATCACATTTTTAAGTTCGTTCAATTTCATGTCAATGTTCCTTCAAAAAGACGACATCTGTAAAGATACATATGTACAATATCCCCAAAGTGGTGAAGGGTATCATATAGTCGGCCCAGTCCGACTTTACTACTTTCCTTACTGGTTTTAATTTAGGATAACCAAAAACCTTTTGCTATTACAAATAAATATTATGTGGTGAACAAAATATATAGCAACAAGGAAGGACAACAACAAAAAAACAACAACAACAAGGAAAACAAGCACAAAAAACAAACTAAACCACATGGTGCATAAAAAGAAAATATAAATTATGTTGCGCGCGCTCCATACCCGTTGTTGTTTTTACGCTTCCACGGGAGGAAGCGAAGAAAAATAGAAAAATATATTAATAGGGGATAAAATAATAGAAAAATGAAAATGAATAAAATGCAGCCGGCTGCATGTGACGAAATATAATAAAAAATGAACATGTTGCAAAACAGCTGACCGTAATAGGGATCTACAATTCGATATATAGGTGGAGGGTATTGCCTAATAATTGATTGGGCGTATGACGTAATGGGGTATACGCAGCGTAAACGGTTAAAGGATTTTCAGTGTTTGAATTTTCAACGGTTATTTCCGAGGTTGTTGTCCTAAAAACCGAGGGACGTATGAACATATACGAATATAAGCAACACCGTAGTAGATAAGGACAAATATATAGTTTATTGAAACAAAAATGAAGGAGACAACGAATGATTTAAAATGTAATTCCAGGCTTAGGCGTCTGCAGGAGGCCATTTCTAAAAGTGCCAGTGAATAAAATAGAAGCATTTTTTTGGTGTGATATAAAAGAATTTAAATATAAATAAAAAATAAGTGTATATTTGTTAAAACGGTGGTCAGTATGTTAGTAAAACAAAGCTGAACCCGGAAATTGAATACATTGTACGTCCCCTACAGGTTTACCGGGTCCCAATCTTTAACTACATAAACTATATTGAGAAGAAAAAATCTGGCCATTGTTTGTAACCTCTGCATAGGCACGGAGAAAGACATTATTCCACTGCAGAGGAAAGAGTATTATACGAATATAAGCAACACCGTAGGAGATAGGGACAAATATCTAGTTTATTGAAACAAAAATGAAGGGGACAACGAATGATCCCTTATAGGAATGGCCATTTAAAATGTAATTCCCGGTTTAGGCGTCTGCATGAGGCCATTTCTAAAAGTGCCAGTGAACAAGTGACACCCCTAAAATAAGATAGAAGCATTTTTTTTGTGTGATATAAAATAATTTAAATATAAATGAAAAATAAGTGTATATTTGTTAAAGCGGAGGTCAGTATTGTAGTAAAACAAAGCTGAACCCGGAAATTGAATGCATTGTACGTCCCCTACAGGTTTACAGGGTCCCAAACTTTAACAACTTAAACTATGTTGAGAAGAAAAATCTGGGCATTGTTTGCAACCTCTGCATAGGCACGGAGAAAGACATTATTCCACTGCAGAGGAAAGAGTATTCCGGACCCCAGGTAACCTCCAACTAATTTGTGTATTGTCCAGTGACGAGGAATTGTTTTAAGAAAATTCACTGCGAGTTTTTACTCCTCGAGTGGAGCCAGACGGACATCAAAATCAATAGTCCATTAAGGGTATTCTGGCCCACAGGAAATAATCAATTTTGCTTGCCAAAGTGCGACACTACCAATTAAAAACGAAGATCCTCCTAGAAGAGGTTAACAGATCATCTGTTCTGTTTTTTGTGTTATTAATTTTAAGATTATTTAGATATCTAATTGTATTGCGTAAACAGAAATCATCCCTTTTGCTAGTGATTAATAAATAGCACAGGGCTGAAGAGTTATTGTCCTTTAAAGTGGTTAGGCTGTTTTATGTTTGAGACAGGCAGATAGTTAAGATTTCAGAGAGCTTCTTTAGGTCTGTAGCATAGTTTCCACTGACAGCGAGTTTACAAAAAAGGGCAGACTAGCAGTATCCAAATGGTGCTAACTTTTGTGTGTTTTTTTAATACAAGGCATGATTTCCGTATAATTCTAAACCTATATTTTTATTTATTATTACATTTTTGTTCTTGTTTTTTTTTACAATTTTTTTATACACATTTTTCATCGGACATAAATTTAAGTTGACTATAATTTCTAGATTAGTAATAATTTATTATAAAGATAAAATTTTGGTTTTGTTCGCCAGCATCATTCGAAAAATCCCATCCGGAAAACCGGGTTCATTTCGGCCAAGAGCCTGTAAAGATAAAAAAGAATATAATAATATAAAAAAATAAATAGAGTTAATTTTAGGTTTAAGTATTATAAAACAATAAATATGTTCTTAGTGATAGGTTGAAATTAATGTTATTATGTGTTGGTAAATGAATTAACCGGGGGCAAAGGCAAAATGAAAGGGTAAGTGTTCAGGTGTGAGCAGCTTAATTGAGTCACTTCAACATCGTAGAAGGATCTAAGTGACCATGGCTGGGATGGGCGACTGGTGGTCCACCTCCACCCTCTTCTATGTGTGTTTCCATTTTTGTGTGTGTTTCAAGTTTTGTTTTGTTTTATAATTGTAACTGCCGTGGGTTGACATGGGATGGATAACATACCCTGAGAAGAAGCTTGATGAGCTAGCGGGCGATACTTCTCGTCAACGCCTTCAAGCGGCACGTAACAATATGGCGCCCAAGAAAAGTAAAAAAATATTATATATTGATATAATGTGTATTCGACCTGCGCACATTGCAATAGCCCACTAGTAATGAAGAGACAATAGACTGGTATCAAGTGAAAGAATTTCTGGAAAGGAATTTGTTGGGAACTCTATAACCTGTCTACTGTAATCGTGGATGAATGTAGTATAGAAGTTTTTAAGAATTCCCTTTCAGATGTTTGGAAACCGAGATTTTAATTGCGTATTGTTCTATGTATAGCCTAGTCGTCTAATCGATGTATCTGGACATTAGTAGTATATGAAGTGTAACATTTTTGTTTAGTTTAAGCGTAGTATAGGGATTGTGCAATAAATTATTCAATCGATATCCGCTTTAGATAGTCTTCTAGAGGACGGGAGTATCGACAGTAATTTATTGGTCTTTGGTGTTCTAATAAGCAGCCAAATGGACAATTTTCACTACATGAAATAGTTAAATTTTGAATCGATTAGAAACACACACATAAAGGACTTAAGAAAGAAACTTGATTTGGTATTAGTAAAATTAAGGAAAAAGGTTACTACTGATACTTCCAATAAGAAAAGAGTAGTGCTAGGCAAAACTAGATCTGAAACGAAGAAAAGACAATTCGTAGATAAAGCAAATAATACAGAACCTCTAGAGCATACGGCAAGAGGAAATGAATAGAGTAAGGAATGATATGTCAAGCCTTATGAGAACCATGGGTGAACTTACAAAAAGTTTTGAGTAATAATATTCCTTCGGATAACAACAACCTCCATAATACCCCATTACCGACGCCAATCAATAACTCACCTATTAGGAATATCCTCCAGCAAACTACTACAGGTCCAGTAAATATCGCCAACAAAGATAGTGAGCGGAATTATTCTGTTCGCCAAAATCTACATGAAGAACAAATCAAAATTAGGGTTGATAAATTTGGTATCGTATTTGATGGTATTACCTCCCATATGAGCATTGATGATTTTATTTTTCGGCTGGAAAGACTTCAGGCGCAATATGACGTTCCATCGTCGTAGATCCTGATGGATTTTCGCCTATTAGTTGTTGGTCAGGCGCATGAATGGTACTGACTGTATACAAAGACACATGTAATACATGATTGGCCTGAACTTCGACATGCCTCAGAGAAACAATATAAAATAGACCGCTCCAATTTTGAGTTTATGCGAGATATGACTGAAAGAAAACAACAAAGCCACGAATCAATTAATGCTTTTTTTCCACATAATGGGTCAATTCCGGTCGAAACTGCTGCAACCTATATCGGAGTATGAAATGATACGAATAATGAAACGGAATATAAGAGAGAGTATTGGAAGGATAGTATACCCGATGACAACGATTTCTTCCGTTGAACAGCTGAGGATGGAGTGTATTGAGGCTGAAAGAAACTTTCCCAGAAAGGATCCCAAAACCTTCGTTCCACAAATGAGATCCAATCGGAATGCGAATGAGATCTACCTCCAGGAGTTGGCAAAGGAAAGTGAGGATGAGTGGTGCGATGAAACAACAAATGTTGCAGGAAATCCTCAGCAAAGAAAACTAACCTGTTGGAATTGACAGACGTCTGGACACGGTTTCATGGATTCCCCATCAATGCAGCGACCCAACGTTGAACCCGGAACCCTGCGATGGAGAATACGCAATAATATCATCACCTATAACGAAAAAGACAACTATAAATATAAAGTCAAAAATAGTGAACGCAAATGCAAAAAAATGGAATCCGGAAGAAAGGCATTACATTCCATTAGAGATTAGACAAAAGAACTACGACAAAATTAGAAGTCGAATATTTAATGGTTCTCCAAAGCCAATATTTCCCATAAAATTATCAAGATCCCGAAAAAAGTTTACAGAACGAAGGAAAAAAAGAAGATATGTTGTAGAAACTATTCAGAGGGCATCATTAGGAGCAAAAGATAATAGAGTTTTTTTTAGATGTTAGTATTGAAGGTCGAAAACTTAAAGGTCTCTTGGATTCCGGAGCATCAATCAGCCTCCTGTGGAGAAATTGTAGAGAGTGTGTGGAAGATTTAGGTTTAATTGTTCATCCGATGATGACTAACGTAACCACTGCGGGTGGGCAGCATCATCGGTAAATCTGTCCATAGAGTATAATGGTGAAAAGCTTTAAGTTTTGGTGTATCTTTACCCAGATTTGGAACAATGTCTTTATTTAGGAGTAGACTTTTTGAGAATTTTTAAACTGGCTCCTAATATTATTGGCGTGGAGGAATTAAAAATGGACCAATTGCAGAAGGATATGGTAGAAGAAAATGTCGAATATAAAATGAAACCACATAATCTTACACCCGAGCAAAAATTACAGTAGAAAGTAGTCATAAAACGACTTGATTGCTTTGAGGAAAAAGGTCTAGGACAAACGTCCTTAGAAAAACATTCCATAAAACTGGTAGAGGGTGCTGTCCCTGTTAAAGATAGATATTATCCAATTTATCCCGCAATCCAAGAAATAGTTTATAAGGAAATTGATATGATGTTAGAGCTAAATGTGATAGAATTAAGTGATAGCCCATGGAGTAATAGAACAACAGTAGTTAGAAAACCTGGGAAAAATAGATTTTGTTTAGACGCAAGAAAATAAAATAAATTGACTATTAAAGATGCCTACCCATTACAAAATATTAATGGGATATTGGGTCGAATAGACGAGACCCATTTCATAAGCAGTGTCGATCTCAAATATGTCTTTTGGCAGATCGAACTGGACGAAGAGAGCAAACAATATACCGCATTCAGAGTAGCCGGACGACCACTATACCAATTCAGAGTGGTGCCTTTCGGCCTTTGTAATGCCGCTCAACGTCTCTGTCGTTTGATGGACAAAGTTTTACCCCAGAAACTAAAAGATACCGTCTTCATATATTTAGATGATTTGCTAGTGATTTCTAGTAACTTCGAAGAGCACTTGCGTCTATTGGAAGAGGTTGCAGAATGCCTGAGAAAAGCTAATTTAACAATCGGGCTAAAAAAAAGCATTGACAACAGCTCCAGTGCTCCGACATGCGGACTTCACAAAAAGATTGTATATCCAGTGTGACGCATCTGACTATGGAGTAGGAGCCGTTCTATATCAACTCAACGACCGAAACGAGGAACATCCGATAGCATTCTATTCGCAGAAGTTAAATTCCTGCCAACGAAAATATAGCGTAACCGAAAAAGAATGCCTAGCCGCAGTATTGGCGGTTAAAATGTTCAGACCTTATGTTGAAACGAAGCTTTTTCCGGTCATCACCGATCATAGTGAACGCAAATGCAAAAAATGGAATCCGGAAGAAAGGCATTACATTCCATTAGAGATTAGACAAAAGAACTACGACAAAATTAGAAGTCGAATATTTAATGGTTCTCCAAAAGCCAACATTTCCAATAAAATTATCAAGATCCCGAAAAAAGTTTACAGAACGAAGGAAAAAAAAGAAGATATGTTGTAGAAACTATTCAGAGGGCATCATTAGGAGCAAAAGATAATATAGTTTTTTAGATGTTAGTATTGAAGGTCGAAAACTTAAAGGTCTCTTGGATTCCGGAGCATCAATCAGCCTCCTGTGGAGAAATTGTAGAGAGTTTGTGGAAGATTTAGGTTTAATTGTTCATCCAATGATGACTAACGTAACCACTGCGGGTGGGCAGCATCATCGGTAAATCTGTCCATAGAGTATAATGGTGAAAAGCTTTAAGTTTTGGTGTATCTTTACCCAGATTTGGAACAATGTCTTTATTTAGGAGTAGACTTTTTGAGAATTTTTAAACTGGCTCCTAATATTATTTGCGTGGAGGAATTAAAAATGGACCAATTGCAGAAGGATATGGTAGAAGAAAATGTCGAATATAAAATGAAACCACATAATCTTACACCCGAGCAAAAATTACAGTAGGAAGTAGTCATAAAACGACTTGATTGCTTTGAGGAAAAAGGTCTAGGACAAACGTCCTTAGAAAAACATTCCATAAAACTGGTAGAGGGTGCTGTCCCTGTTAAAGATAGATATTATCCAATTTATCCCGCAATCCAAGAAATAGTTTATAAGGAAATTGATATGATGTTAGAGCTAAATGTGATAGAATTAAGTGATAGCCCATGGAGTAATAGAACAACAGTAGTTAGAAAACCTGGGAAAAATAGATTTTGTTTAGACGCAAGAAAATAAAATAAATTGACTATTAAAGATGCCTACCCATTACAAAATATTAATGGGATATTGGGTCGAATAGACGAGACCCATTTCATTAGCAGTGTCGATCTCAAATATGTCTTTTGGCAGATCGAACTGGACGAAGAGAGCAAACAATATACCGCATTCAGAGTAGCCGGACGACCACTATACCAATTCAGAGTGGTGCCTTTCGGCCTTTGTAATGCCGCTCAACGTCTCTGTCGTTTGATGGACAAAGTTTTACCCCAGAAACTAAAAGATACCGTCTTCATATATTTAGATGATTTGCTAGTGATTTCTAGTAACTTCGAAGAGCACTTGCGTCTATTGGAAGAGGTTGCAGAATGCCTGAGAAAAGCTAATTTAACAATCGGGCTAAAAAAAAGCATTGACAACAGCTCCAGTGCTCCGACATGCGGACTTCACAAAAAGATTGTATATCCAGTGTGACGCATCTGACTATGGAGTAGGAGCCGTTCTATATCAACTCAACGAGCGAAACGAGGAACATCCGATAGCATTCTATTCGCAGAAGTTAAATTACTGCCAACGAAAATATAGCGTAACCGAAAAAGAATGCCTAGCCGCAGTATTGGCGGTTAAAATGTTCAGACCTTATGTTGAAACGAAGCTTTTTCCGGTCATCACCGATCATAGTGAACGCAAATGCAAAAAATGGAATCCGGAAGAAAGGCATTACATTCCATTAGAGATTAGACAAAAGAACTACGACAAAATTAGAAGTCGAATATTTAATGGTTCTCCAAAAGCCAACATTTCCAATAAAATTATCAAGATCCCGAAAAAAGTTTACAGAACGAAGGAAAAAAAAGAAGATATGTTGTAGAAACTATTCAGAGGGCATCATTAGGAGCAAAAGATAATATAGTTTTTTAGATGTTAGTATTGAAGGTCGAAAACTTAAAGGTCTCTTGGATTCCGGAGCATCAATCAGCCTCCTGTGGAGAAATTGTAGAGAGTTTGTGGAAGATTTAGGTTTAATTGTTCATCCAATGATGACTAACGTAACCACTGCGGGTGGGCAGCATCATCGGTAAATCTGTCCATAGAGTATAATGGTGAAAAGCTTTAAGTTTTGGTGTATCTTTACCCAGATTTGGAACAATGTCTTTATTTAGGAGTAGACTTTTTGAGAATTTTTAAACTGGCTCCTAATATTATTGGCGTGGAGGAATTAAAAATGGACCAATTGCAGAAGGATATGGTAGAAGAAAATGTCGAATATAAAATGAAACCACATAATAAAACGATTTGATGGCTTTGAGGAAAAAGGTCTAGGACAAACGTCCTTAGAAAAACATTCCATAAAACTGGTAGAGGGTGTTGTCCCTGTTAAATATAGATTTTATCCAATTTATCCCGCAATCCAAGATATAGTTTATAAGAAAATTGATATGATGTTAGAGCTAAATGTGATAGAATTAAGTGATAGCCCATGGAGTAATAGAACAACAGTAGTTAGAAAACCTGGGAAAAATAGATTTTGTTTAGACGCAAGAAAATAAAATAAATTGACTATTAAAGATGCCTACCCATTACAAAATATTAATGGGATATTGGGTCGAATAGACGAGACCCATTTCATTAGCAGTGTCGATCTCAAATATGTCTTTTGGCAGATCGAACTGGACGAAGAGAGCAAACAATATACCGCATTCAGAGTAGCCGGACGACCACTATACCAATTCAGAGTGGTGCCTTTCGGCCTTTGTAATGCCGCTCAACGTCTCTGTCGTTTGATGGACAAAGTTTTACCCCAGAAACTAAAAGATACCGTCTTCATATATTTAGATGATTTGCTAGTGATTTCTAGTAACTTCGAAGAGCACTTGCGTCTATTGGAAGAGGTTGCAGAATGCCTGAGAAAAGCTAATTTAACAATCGGGCTAAAAAAAGCATTGACAACAGCTCCAGTGCTCCGACATGCGGACTTCACAAAAAGATTGTATATCCAGTGTGACGCATCTGACTATGGAGTAGGAGCCGTTCTATATCAACTCAACGACCGAAACGAGGAACATCCGATAGCATTCTATTCGCAGAAGTTAAATTCCTGCCAACGAAAATATAGCGTAACCGAAAAAGAATGCCTAGCCGCAGTATTGGCGGTTAAAATGTTCAGACCTTATGTTGAAACGAAGCTTTTTCCGGTCATCACCGATCATAGTGAACGCAAATGCAAAAAATGGAATCCGGAAGAAAGGCATTACATTCCATTAGTGATTAGACAAAAGAACTACGACAAAATTAGAAGTCGAATATTTAATGGTTCTCCAAAAGCCAACATTTCCAATAAAATTATCAAGATCCCGAAAAAAGTTTACAGAACGAAGGAAAAAAAAGAAGATATGTTGTAGAAACTATTCAGAGGGCATCATTAGGAGCAAAAGATAATATAGTTTTTTAGATGTTAGTATTGAAGGTCGAAAACTTAAAGGTCTCTTGGATTCCGGAGCATCAATCAGCCTTCTGGGGATAAATTGTTGAGAGTTTGTGGAAGATTTAGGTTTAATTGTTCATCCAATGATGACTAACGTAACCACTGCGGGTGGTCAGCATCATCGGTAAATCTGTCCATAGAGTATAATGGTGGAAAGCTTTAAGTTTTGGTGTATCTTTACCCAGATTTGGAACAATGACTTTATTTAGGAGTAGACTTTTTGAGAATTTTTAAACTAGCTCCTAATATTATTGGCGTGGAGGAATTAAAAATGAACCAATTGCAGAAGGATATGGTAGAAGAAAATGTCGAATATAAAATGAAACCACATAATCTTACACCTGAGCAAAAATTACAGTAGGAAGTAGTCATAAAACGATTTGATGGCTTTGAGGAAAAAGGTCTAGGACAAACGTCCTTAGAAAAACATTCCATAAAACTGGTAGAGGGTGCTGTCCCTGTTAATGATAGATATTTTCCAATTTATCCCGCAATCCAAGAAATAGTTTATAAGGAAATTGATATGATGTTAGAGCTAAATGTGATAGAATTAAGTGATAGCCCATGGAGTAATATAACAACAATAGTTAGAAAACCTGGGAAAAATAGATTTTGTTTAGACGCAAGAAAATTAAATAAATTGACTATTAAAGATGCCTACCCATTACAAAATATTGATGGGATATTGAGTCGAATAGACGAGACCCATTTAATTAGCAGTGTCGATCTCAAATATGTCTTTTGGCAGATCGAACTGGACAAACATGTAATATACCGCATTCAGAGTAGCCGGACGACCACTATACCAATTCAGAGTGGTGCCTTTCGACCTTTGTAATGCCGCTCAACGTCTCTGTCGTTTGATGGACAAAGTTATATCCCAGAAACTAAAAGATAACGTCTTCATATATTTAGATGATTTGCTAGTGATTTCTAGTAACTTCGAAGAGCACTTGCGTCTATTGGAAGAGGTTGCAGAATGCTTGAGAAAAGCTAATTTAACAATCGGGCTAAAAAAAGCATTGACAACAGCTCCAGTGCTCCGACATGCGGACTTCACAAAAAGATTGTATATCCAGTGTGACGCATCTGACTATTGAGTAGGAGCCATTCTATATAAACTCAACGACCGAAACGAGGAACATCCGATAGCATTCTACTCGCAGAAGTTAAATTCCTGCCAACGAAAATATAGCGTAACCGAAAAAGAATGACTAGCCGCAGTATTGGCGGTTAAAAAGTTCAGACCTTATTTGAAACGATGCTTTTTCCGGTCATCACCGATCATGCTAAAGATTTTTCTACAGGCCTAATATGATAATCATTGTGGTAGGTCATTTCACTAAATTTACCTTCCTTAAAGCCATGAAAGATGCTACAACTAATAACGTCATAAAATTCTTAATAAACGAAATTTTTCATAAATTCGGAGTTCCCGACGTAATCCATACGGATAATGGAGCACAGTTTATAGCAAACGGGTTCAAAGAAATTATGGAAACCTATGAAATTACTCATATGGGTACCGCCGTCTACTCCCCTCAATCTAACGCCTCTGAGAGTGTTAATCAATCTGTTTTAGCTGCCATTAGAGCCAATCTCGACAATGACCACAGAGATTGGGATCTATATCTGTCAGAAATTGAGTGCGCCTTGCGTACCTCAATACACTCTGCCGCTGGAGTTTCCCCATTCTTTGCCCTTTTGGGGTATCATATGATTTCTAGCTGGCGAGAAAATTGTCCTCAATGTGCGATCAGGGGCGTAAAGATTTGAGTAGGAACGATAGATTGGCCTTCATTAGGGAGAAAATGAAATCAAATATACATTCGGCTTATGAAAAAAGTTCACAACGATACAATAGAAGGGCCTGAGTAGTCAGATTCATACCCAGTCAAGAGGTGTATCGGAGGAATACGGTACTCATTGACTTCTTAACGAATCGAAATGCAAAATTTTGCAAAAAATTCGTTAAGTGTCGAATCACTAAGCCAATTGGCAACATTGGAAGCGTTGGAAACGTTGCAAGGGAAGCCTATTGGCATATACCATGCTAAGGATATTAAGGTTTAAGATTCAAAGAAGGTGCAAAATTAGTTCTATAGGTCTGTGATAATTTAGTGCAATATTAGGTTTAAGTACACTTAGCATTAAGGTTAAGTGTGAAGGCTGACATTCCTATTTTCATGTACCTGATAGAATTATGTACCTGCCTTGTGATTATACACTTAATGTCTATGTCCTTCAATTATACACCTATATGTCCAATTATACACCCCGTTTTATTAATTATACATCTATTGTCGTCGTCCTTTGTAATCATACACCTAAGATTTTTAATCTCAATTATACCCATTAGTTTTTACTCACGGAATACATTGCATTGGGGGAACCCCCCAAAGTGCATTGTCCACAACGATGAAGTCATCCAGTCTCTATGGGAATACCTAAAAATACACAATAGAACACCAAGTAAATTCTTATTTTGCAGATTTTGGTTACAAAACTTCCCTGCAAATATCTATAATAAGCCCGGCTTTGAGGGTGTGGGAGTTCCCCACGTTGGTCCAAGCAACCCCACACCTTCCCCGTCTTCTTAAAATTGCCAGATCCGGAGTTTTGTTGCGGGCGCTCCATACCCGCAGATTCGCCCCTGGAAGGAAAAAAATTTGCGTGGAGCTTTCTCCGATTGTGGAGGCCACCATAACCACATAAAAACATATATTTATATCACAAAGGGAGCCTGGGTGTATTGCTAAGGAGGGATGTGACTTTTTCCACCCAAGCCCCCTAATCCCACGTTGCAATGCCGCCAGCACCATGTCAAGTTAAAAAAGCTGGAAGGGCATTGTTGTTTTTATGCTTCCACGGGAGGAAGCGACAGCTGAGATCCCAAGAACCTGAAAATAAAAAGAAAAAAATATATAAAAAGGGGATAAAATAATAGAAAAATGAAAATGAATAAAATGCAGTCGGCTGCATGTGACGAAATATAATAAAAAATAACATATTGCAAAACAGCTGACCGTAATAGGGATCTACAATTCGAAATATAGCTGGAGGGTATTGCCTAATAATTGATTGGGCGTATGACGTTATGGGTTATACGCAGCGTAAACGGTTAAAGGATTTTCAGTGTTTGAATTTTCAACGGTTATTTCCGAGGTTGTTGTCCTGAAAACCGAGGGAGGTATGAACATATACGAATATAAGCAACACCGTAGTAGATAGGGACAAATATCTGGTTTATTGAAACAAAAACAACAAACAAAGGGGACAACGAATGATCCCTTATAGGAATGGCCATATAAAATGTAATTCCAGGTTTAGGCGTCTGCAGGAGGCCATTTCTAAAAGTGCCAGTGAACAAGTGACACACCTAAAATAAGATAAAAGCATTTTTTTGGTGTGATATAAAATAATTTAAATATAAATAAAAAATAAGTGTATATTTATTAAAACGGAGGTCAGTATGTTAGTAAAACAAAGCTGAACTCGGAAATTGAATACATTGTACGTCCCCTACAGGTTTACCGGGTCCGAAACTTTAACTACATAAACTATATTGAGAAGAAAAAATCTGGCCACTGTTTGCAACCTCTGCATAGGCACGGAGAAAGACATTATTCCACTGCAGATGACAGAGTATTCCAGACCCCAGGTAACCTGTGTATTGTCCAGGGACGATGAATTGTTTTAAGAAAATTCCCTGCGAGTTTTTACTCCTCGAGTGGAGCCAGACGGACATCAAAATCAATAGTCCATTAAGGGTATTCTGGCCCACAGGAAATAATCAATTTAGTTTGCCAAAGTGCGACACCACAAATTAAAAACGAAGATCCTCCTAGAAGAGGTTAAAAGATTATCTCTTCTGTTTTTCGTGTTATTAATTTTAATATAATTTAGATTTCTAATTGTATTGGTCCACCTCCAACCTCTTCTATGTGTGTTTTAATTTTTGTGTGTGTTTCAAGTTTTGTTTTGTTTTATATATGTAACTGCCGTGGGTTGACATGGGATGGACTCATACCCTGAGAAGAAGCCGGATGAGCTAGCCGGCGATACTTCTCGTCAACGCCTTCAAGCGGCACGTAACAATTATAAATCTAAAGCAGGTGTATACATTCAAAAATTAAAACGGAAGGTAAAACTTTTGGAGGAAAATAAAAAACCTCAAATGGAGCAAACACATCAACAAGGGCAACAAGATGATAGACAGTTAACCAACGGAAAACCTGCAAACGAAATAACCATTATTTTAGGATAATATATACAGTGGCTCCATCGAATAATCGGACAAGTGGTTGTCAAATATAATAATGCCATACATTTAAAAAAAAATTGTCTAAATGTGTAGTTTTTTTCGCTTTTATTTACACATTACTTACTTATATTTCTGAACAATACAAAAAACAACAACTTTCCTAGTGATAACAGTAAATTTCGCCAGAAAAACATGATTAATTCAATTTTTTGTGTTCAACGCAAAATCGGACAAAGCAAAGTATCAATGTTAAAAAATGCAAAAAATCGAGAAATTAATATTTAGTTGCATATCCTTTGTTGTCCAGAACGGCCTGTAAACGCTTCGGTATTGATTTGACCAAATTCAAATTTCAGCATACCTCCGGCTCTATGGAGTTCCACGATTTCAGTAAAGCCTCCTTTGGCTGTATTAAGGAGTTAAGATTTTTTTCGTACACTCTCCTAGCTAATTCTTCCCAAAGATGCTCAATTACGTTAACGTCTGGACGATGTGCAGGTGTTTGTATAAGTTTGGGGCAGTTATGGATCAACCAAAGCTTTGCAACACCTGATGTGCGCTTGGGATCGTTGTATTGATAAAAGGCAAAAATGTTCGCGATACCCAATTTGTCTGCACTTTGCTTTACATTTTGTTTTAAAATGTTGAGGTATCCATTTTACCATCATATAAAATGCAAATTGCCTACTCCCGCACTCGACATGCAGCCCCAAACCATAACAGAACCTCCTCCGTGCTTAACAGTGGCTTTTGTATTCTTATGATTAAATTCAGCATTTGGCTTACGCCACACATGCATCTTTCCATCTGATCCGTTGTTTTTTTCTGTTCGGAGAGTCATGTATGAAGTCGAAAAAAATGCAAAAAAATTCAGCATACATTTATATTAGAAAAACTTTTGTCCGATAATATATATATATATATATATATATATATATATAAATATATGTAATATTTTATTTTTTTATATTTAGAATTTAATTTGTTATGCTCAGAATACCAATGAATTAAAAAAACTAACCTTTGGAATTAATATTTAATGTTAATTAAATTAAAATTTAATAATATATATTTTTTTTAACCTACGAATTTTATTTTTATCTTATTGCAAAATACAAATGAATTAAATAAATAAACTTTGCAATAAAAATGTTATGTTTATAAAACTTAAAATCTCTCTTATTGGTAAATTGGGAATAGAGTTGGAAAACATTGCCACAGGTAGGATCACAAAAGTACGAAAACGTACCTAAAATTTTACTTCAAATAATAATAAATCATATTTATCGAGAAATATTTGCATAAATAATATATGTTAAATTATCAAGAAATATTTGCATAAATAATATATGTTATAGTTTAAGAGTTAATGTATTTACTAATTAAAAATAATCTACTTTTTGTTTTGGTACGGTATATATATATATATATATATATATATTCTTTAATAAATCCATGAAAACATATTATTTATAAAACCACGCCTCTTATGAATAAATGCAAACGGAGTCTAGAGTGACGTGTGTTATGTTATGTTCAAATTTAGACATAGCTCCCACATATATTACTTCTTCCAATTTTGTTTAAATGGTACATTAAAGCCTCCATATTTCTTTTGATTTGCACGAAGTTTAGCATAGAGTACCGAATTAGGTATAGAATGATATGTGCTACCTTATATTTCTACCTTGGGCGGCATCGATAAACATATCATAATTACAAATATTTTTTAATGATTTTATATTTTTAAGTATTCTCCTATATGTTCTTTACAATTACCAAGAAGATCCTTGTGAATATATATACATATATAATTTTAACATAAACACTATTTTTTCTTAAGAAAAAATAATTATCGCTTGTGTTGACAAGCCTAATTGACCAAATACCAAATCTAACTAAATTAACTGCCTGGAGTTGTTGATATTTGAACTAAAATAAAACAACCCATTTAGATACAATCTGAAATCTATGAAAAATTTAATATCAATAATGTCATATGTGTAAGATCTATATATGAAAATGGACGTCTTTGAGCAACCCTGGCATCCACCATTTGGTATGCTGCAACACTATGCGCTATTATCTCTACACTAAATTCAATGCACGTTATTCTAGGTTCGATTTGGTACGTTGTGCACTAATTCGTCCTAAGCGGACAAACTTTATGTATGGAAGCTATATATAAACTTGAAACGTCTTCAATCCAATACGCTATGCAATATTTCATGTAAAGCGAAAAGACATAGGCTCCTCCATTTGCACAATTTGCATAAAAACAGACAAAAGTATGTATGTGAGCTATATTTACATTAATCTAGACCTAGTTCATACATTCTGTACAATTTTGTCCCAAACGTACCAATATTGGGGGTTTGGTGCACCATTTCATTCTGGATTAAATTCAATACACGCTGCAAAATTTCGTGAATATAGAACATAGGCTCCTCGGTACGGCATTTATATAAAATCGGACGAAAATATATATGGGAGCTATATCGAAATCTAAACCGATTCCAACAAAACATCGCATACATCAATCTGGACCTAATTCAGTACTCTGTGCAAATTTTTGTCTCAATCGGACAAATATTGGGAGTTTGGTGCACCATTTACCTAAAATCGGACGAAACTATATATGGGAGTTATATCTAAATCTGAACCGATTTTCTATATACACGAGAATATTTGGTAGCCTATACCGAGAGAAAAACGTTCCACATTTTGTTGACCAGTTTCTGATTTACATTAGCAATCAAGGGCTAATCAGAATGTTCGGGTTGAGCGAAAAAAAATGTTGCTGTTTTTTGTTTGGTTCAGTTGTGAGTTACAGGGTGTTAAAATGGAAGTAAACAAAGATAAAATTTGTTACATTT
Organism: Musca vetustissima; assembly: GCF_032173495.1. Classification (NCBI taxonomy): domain Eukaryota; kingdom Metazoa; phylum Arthropoda; class Insecta; order Diptera; family Muscidae; genus Musca; species Musca vetustissima. Next base: position 77,198 of record NW_026886863.1, read on the forward strand.
TGAAATTTTTTTTGACAAAAGCGAAAATGCAAGCCATGCATCTAAAATTGGTAAAGATCTTCCTTATTTTCCTGATCCAATCCTGGTCGAAATTAAGCGATTTTCAAAGTTCCGCCATTTTGGTAATTTTTGTTGCGGTATTCCATAGAGTAGTTATCATGCCAGCCATCAAAAAAAGAACTTTTCTTTAATCATAAAAAACGACAGCATTTTGTAAATGATTTTTCTTCTTTTTTAATCGTCAAATAATTTGTTTTAAGATAGAAACATGGCATAAATCATGGTATAATTATTCAAGGTAGTCTCATGCAGACAGATATTATTTCAATTGTTTCATAATTTTACTTTTGACAACATTCAGCTTTAACCCTACGGTCAATAACCGGGTACATTTGTACCCTTTTTTGAATAAAATTGCTGTACAATTTTTAATAATGGAGATATTTGGATCAAATTTTGTGGAATCATTCTTGAGGCACACAATAGAAGAATAATTTTTTTTAAATATTTTATTTTCATAGTAAATTTGTCATAGCTTTCGAATGGGTTAAGCTTTTTTAGTTATTTTTTTATTGGGATCTTAGGTGTTCATCAACCCCTCTGCAAATTTTTGTGGCCCTAGACAACATGGGGCCATCAGGGCGACTCGTGGAAGTCAGAAACTACCCTCGATTTCCCTTGGCATACAGGGACAAAAACAATGATTCTTGTCCGTAATTTTCCAATTATTCTTCATATTGGGCCTGAGACTTTCTCTATAATCGAGTTAGTCTGATTTATTACAATCCTAAATTGGCGTAAATATAAAAACGATAATTAAATAACGTTTTGAAGTATAAAATAATGTTAAAAATGCGCCAATAACAATCTCAAAACTCATAAAATGTGAATAATTGGCAATAATAATTGTTTTAGTCCCTGTATACCAAAGGAAAACCAAGGGAGTTTCTGATTTCCACGAGTCGCCCTGATGGCCCCATGTTTTCCATTCCATAATTAAATGCACAGTTGCTTTTGTACTTGAAATTGGAAAGCGGTCAAAATGACTGCCTTCGGCGTTCTAGTGTTAAAACAAAAAACCTCACGATAGTCCAATTTTTTAATGAGTTACAGAGCTATCTTTGGATGGGTACAAATGTACAACGGTTATTGATCTACGTATATTTGTTTGTTTATTGACCGTAGGGTTAAAAATGTATTAGAGAATATCCTCCTTCGATATTTACGGACAATATATGTTCAGTGGCAAAAATTGCTTAATTCTTTATATTGCATAATATTTTGAAGTTTCCGTCCTCTATAATCTATAAATATAAGTTGTAACAACCATAGTTATATCTTGAGAACAAAATGCCTCAAAAAATTAAAATATTTACTATATAGAATTTTATTGACCAGAAGTTCAGATAAATATATATCTATATATGCCAATCGACATGCGTAGAATTTTATGAAATTTATTTTTCATTTTATTTGAATTTGATATATGAATTACAATTTAAAAAGGGATGTCAATATAGTTATGCCATGAGCATAAATATAGGAGGTAGTCTCATTTGAGAAGTAGATAATAGCAATCCTATTTACTTTGGAACTCATCTATCAATTCCAAATTGTTTTAAAAATAAATTCCATAAAATTTTATGCATGCCGATTGGCATTTTTTTTTAAAAAACAAAAAATGTAATTTAAGGTACATGCCATGTACTGACATACTTATTTTTAAGTCCGGATTAATTTCACGCAATGCCTTCCTAACTTCAAACTAAATCCCTTTAGTAGAGTATCTCTAAGGATTTTGAAATAAAAATATTCGAAACGAATCGAGGGCTAATCAAACACTTTCGACTCCATTTAATATTTTAATTATGTAACCCAAACTATATATATATATATATATATATATACAGATTATAAATAATAAATATATACAAAATGAAATTTTTTTGTTGTGACTAAAGGCGCGTTTAGACTACAGCCTTTATCGTGATAATATGCATTATCTCGATTTAATTGCTAAATACATCTCGAATTACCTCAATTTACAATACAAAAATAAACCCACTCAATATCTCGATTTGCTCTAAATTCTATGCTAAATGGAGATAATTTCAAACACAACCCTGCTTTTGTTCCAAAAATAAGGTTTTTATGCATTTCTGTCCTGATAGAAGCAATTTCTAACAAAATTGTTAAAATATTGGTTGAAAAATTGCCACAGACATCATAGAGCAGTGAAATGTGGTGCTGACAAATAAACTAAACATGCTTTAATATTTATATTTCTTAATTTTGACCGAAATTTATTTAGGGAACCAAATGACATGGCACAATATGAACCAAATGACATGGCACAATAAATAGGTAGTCCATTTAGCGCAGCTGATGTCTCGATTAAAAGACAAAAACAAAGGTTTTTGTTTTGATACACAACCTTATTATTCCATCATGATAAATGCATTTCTGATGATATGTACAATGTATATTTGATGAGTCTCATATGCAATTTATCGAACGTAATTAATGTCGTTCGATAACGTAAAATGAATGGATAAAATGAATCAAAACGAATTCACAACAAGTAAGAAGAAATTATCAAAATAAAAAAGATAACAAGAGTACTGAGATGTAATGACGCGATTATACTATATGGCCAAATCGAGCTCAGTTCACCATACAAAATCAAATCCACTCAATATGTCAAAAACCTATGCCAAATCCAGATTACTTCTAATTGAACCGAGCTTCTGCAGCAGAAAAATAATTACTTCTCCTAAAAATATGCTTTAAAATATAATATTATTTAAAATATGTACCTCACGAAAATATGACCAATTATATCTTAAGGGACTGTATATGGTTTTTTTAACATTTTAGGCCCGGAATTTTAATTTTTAGGTTTTTCTTTTGATATGAGTCACTCATAATTGGATATTGAAATATGTAGTCCACAAAATATATATCTACCAGCTGGCTGTTAAATATATGCTCTAAAACATGCTGTTTACCTTTGGGAAACATTGGGCCATAAAACGTTAAGGGTTATTTTTAATATATATATATATATTCATACCTGATACATATTCCGAAAGTCCTTTCAATGTCATTTCAAACGGTGTATGGAAAAGGGACTCATTCTCACCCGTTTTCGCACAGTGGGTCCCAACATTTTACTATACATTTTTTCTTATATATGGATATTTTGTATATATTTCGGGCCATACCCGATACATATTCTGAAAGTTCTTTCAATGTCCTTTCCAACGGTGTATTGAAATGAGACTTACTCTCACCCGTTTTCGCACAGTGGGTCCCAATATTTTACTATACATTTTTTCGTATATATTTTACTAAAGGGACAGTATATGGATATTTTTAATATATTTAGGGCCATACCCGATACATGTTCTGAAAGTTCTTTCAATATCCTTTCCAACGGTGTATTGAAATGTGACTTACTCTCACCCGTTTTCGCACAGTGGGTCCCAACATTTTACTATAAATTTTTTCTTATATATTTTAATAAAGGGACCGTTTCTTACCATATGGGGAATACCGAATTAAAGGCAATTAAATGGGTATTATATTACTACTTTCCAAGTACTTTAGGATAAGGATACTTAAAAGAGCACAATAATAGAACAAATTGTTTTGAACTTATAAATATAACACATATCGCATATGTTATCTGCGCCACTGACCGAAACTTAATCGTGTCCTTAATAAGAAACAACGCCAGGAATATTTCTGAGCAAATTGCCAAAACTTAGACAATATGTTTTTATGTTTTAGTAAAAACGAACACGTCTATCAAAGTATTCCATACAGTTCAATTCGTTATATACGATTAGAAATAGTAATTCGCTCAAGAACGCCTACACCGATTTTGACGATTCAAAGGACTTATATATAGTATGTGGCAGGACAGGAAAATATGCAAAATAATTGTGAGATTCCGCCAAAACAAATATATTAAGTAATATTTATAATCCCCCAATTTTGTATCGAGCTTTAATGTTTAAATAAATTGTTGTTTTTTAATACATATGGTTTTTTGAGTTAGTTAGATCAAAACTTCTAATTTCATAAAATATGTGTGTGTTCTAATACTAGTAATTCGAAAATTAACATCGACGAAAATAATGGTAATGATAGCATTATTAGTATTCCCGTCAGATATTTTGTAGTTTTGTCTTATTTTCTAGAAAGCCCAAGCTGTTGGATATGGAATCTCATTTTCATATTTGTCAAAGAAGTGTATTATTTTCTGACAATGTTTCTTTTTTAGACCTATGTAACCTTAAACAATATCTTATTCAAATGTTAAATTAAAATCAAGTTGTTAAAAAATCCTATTACAACATTTCACTATTTAGAGTTAAGACATAAAACAGGCTGTTAAGACCGCACTATAGGGACTTGGGTGGTTGGCAGGTACAGTGCAATGAGAGCCTCTCCTAATAGATCCAGTACACGATAGTACTCCGGAGCCAAAATAAGATATGTAAATAGAAATAAAACACGATATGTTTTTAGTAAAGGGTTTCGAACAATGCCGATATTTATTTAGTTGGTAAACTATATTACCTTAAAACACAACGATATGTGTGGTGGCTTACAATTTAAGCGCTGGTGATCACCAATAATATGTGTGGCCAGTAGGTTACAACGAGAGTTAACCAAGTACTAATAACAATGCTTGTTGACATATAGATGCCTTAAGGTGGCGCAAACTCAAAAATGTAAACAAAGGCCGTTGAAATCTGTCAGTCTCATACTATTACAAGGATGTAATAAAGAGGAGTGAACAGATTTCAACGGCTATTGCCTTTCAAATCAAAGGCTAACTATTTAACTATTTTAAATAGCAATTCTTGCTTAAACATTTGCCGCCTCCCTTGAAACATCCATATGTTTTAACAAATACAATAAATTATAAAAAACGGCATAGTGCATGGTGAGCAAAACCTTTTACATTTTTTCAAATATTTTTTCCAATTTTTTTTTTTTTTTTTTTACTTTGTTCAAATAACAAGCTTACATGCTAACGATAGGGCCATTAGGGACCCCGCGATTATATAGATCATCAATGACCTGTCCAAACTGTGAGACCTATTAGAAAGAAATACTGCTAAGTTTCAACGAGCAGCGACAGTACAATTTACTCCGCGAATTGTCGAAATTGTGGATTTGACCGGTAGCTTCAATTTCTTCTGAAGTCGCTCGGAAATGAAAGATGACTCAGAAGCCGGATCCTAGCCCTAGCAGCGAAACAAGCTCCATGGTTAACAATATTGACCTGTTCCCAATAGAACTGCTTTGTTCTGCGACGCGTGAAATGTTTGTCGAATAGCAGTGCCTGCCGATGTGGATGGATCAATCACAGTGGAAGAGGGCAAATGACTATTAACATAACATTGGACGAAAAGTTGGTGCCGAAGATGACAAATTGGAATTTGTGGGAGTCACCATCTGACTCGGAGTGCTCACCATAGAGCTATCTCTGTGCAATAGAGTGTGATGTCTCTGATTGCACTTTCTACAACAACTACTATTACAATTTTTGACTTCGTGTCCCCTACGAAGGCAATTTACACACAAACGATGCCACTTGACCAATTTAAATCTATCGGCAGGTGTACAATTTAAAAATCGATAGCAATAATGTAGTGTGTGTTGCTCTGAACAAAGAGCACAATAAGAATCAGAGGACGAACGAGAAGTAGATGGTGCACATTTAGACGAAACGGATTTGGTTTTATTATTCGATTTTGACACAGTGTTAACATTTCTCAT
>NW_026886864.1:0-82972 GCF_032173495.1 Musca vetustissima
CGACTGAAAGGGAATTTAAAAACGAGCTGAAGAAAGTCTTTATAGACTAGATACAAAATAAGGGAGGGGAGACTCGAATTTTTGATTTTTTTTATTTAATTAATGAATAAAAGAGAGAATTTATGAACGAGCAGAATTGAGACTTTATAGGTGACCAAAAGGGATTATATATTGACCTTAAATGGTGGATTTTATCAACGACCGAAAGAGAATTTAAAAAAAAGGGCTGAAGGAAGTCTATTTAGGCTAGATAAAAGTCTTTATTGATAGAATTTAAATCGGTTACACAGAGAGAGGGAGGCTGGAATTTTAGAAAATACACCAAAAATTTTATTTGATCGTCTGTAGACCCCTTCAGGAAGCCTAAAAATACCATTGCAAATACTCTACTCTCGTCGTTGGGATTTTTTTCTTTTTTTCGAACAAGTTTGTTCGTTATACTAGAATCGCTTTATAGGTTGTATAATCATTTTAAAGTGTTTCAATTTTCCGGCAATTTGTAACAACAAATTTCAAAAAATTTAAAATACACACTCATACACATCATTTGTTGCCATCAATTAGAGCTTTAAAATGGAATTTCCGTTGCGTAGAACATTTCTTGTTGCCCTGTAAACATTTTTCTCAACAAAATTTCTTCATTGAGTCACCTTACATGTCATATCTTGTTAAGGAAAAAACAACAACAAAAAGAACGATACACATGCACCCACACACAATTTGTTCAATTTATCGTCAATTTTTACATTATTTGTATCTTGACAAATTTTTTTCAAGTTGTTGTTGTTGAAGGTATCACTTTTTTGTTCTTCCCCACCCTCCACTGGCAATTGAGACAATGTCACAAGAACAACAACAATAGTATGTTTTTCTTCATTGAATCTTCCGAAGAATACTTCAGTATGTTGGCTGTCATCATATTGTGCGGTTTTGTTTTTTTCTGCCAAAAGAACAACAACAATCTCGCATGCTTCCCCCTGGCATATCAGATCAAAATACCCAAACGTAATTTGACGAAATGAAAAAAATGAAATGAGTAGTATGACACTTGTGTGTGATTCTTCAAAAAAAATTGGAAATTGTTGTGAGATTCATTTCGGTTTCGGCCTCCTACTTTGTAAAGAATGCGTAGAGAATACAGTGCATTGGATAAGAGTGATGTGAAAGTCTCTATCCATTTAAATAGGATGGTCAAAATTCGAAATTAAAATATTTAAAGCCTGAAAAGACCAGGGAATCTTTAGAGGAGTGCTAATGGTAGGAGGTCTATATAGGCGGACTGAGGGTCAAAGAGATAATTCTAAATTAAAATATTTAAAATTCTGAATTAAAATATTTAAAATTCTAAATTAATATTTAAGGTATGAATTGGCCAAGGAGTTTTTATAGGAGAGCTAATGGTAGGGAGTCTATATAGAAAAACTAGAGGCCATATAGTCTTTATAGTTGAACTGAAGGCCAAAGGGATATGGTCTACTTCACTGTAAATATACAGTTAAGTAGACCATATCACAGATTCTGTAACCTTCTGAAGCTTTTATAAATATGACAATTTTTAATTTAAATTTTTAAATTAATTTTTTAATAAAAATGTTTAAAATTAAACTTGTCTTTCAAGATTCTAATTCAAATCATGTTGAATCAACTTTTTCTAATGTCCTATTTCGTCTTCAATACCATGCCTTGTCTCTGCTAATTAATTTTTTTCTCTATGCCTCCAACTTTTTGAATGCACTGTAAATTATAATTTCCCTCACTACTCCTCCTTCAGATAATCTGTGAAATTCATTTCAATTCTTCGTATATGATATCTCACAAATGCGCCACAAACAATAATGTCATTGGCACATGCTAAAACAGATGATTAATAATTTTGTAGATAATAAATTTTGAAAAAATGTTGATATCTCGTTTAGTGAAATAAGCCGAACTTTTTTTGGTCGACGCCTGCTGCCATAGGAATTACACACGCCAATACACATTGTCATAATCATCAACGACAACATTCATCTTTATGATGATGCCATTAACATGTTTTTGGAATACGAAACCACCGACAGACTCTTTGACACATTAACATTTGATTTAGAAACAATGAGAGGATAAGGGAGCTAAGTAAGAAATTTCGAAAGCTGGTAAGAAATCTTTATAGATGAGCTGAAGGTAGTCTTTGTAGACGAGCTGAAGGGAGTCTTTACAGACGATGTGAACAGTGTATTTATAGACGAGCTAAAGATGAAGTCTTTATAGACGAGCTGAAGGTGGTCTTTATAGACGACCTGAAGGGAGTCTTTATAGACGGGCTGTACATCCATCAGAGCCTAAACAGCCTCCTCAGAGCAAAGGAAATTTTATGATTGTCCAATTTTTGAGTGCCAGTAATTTGATATTTATTTTTTTTAGTAGATAAAACTCCTGGCTGGCATTTTACAAAATCACAGTCTCTTATAAACGACCAGAACAATTTTAGATTTTTTAAGTTGTAGTTAAAAGTTGTAAAAAGTTCGTCGTTTTTATTTATTTATTTCATATAATATTTTTGGATTTATTCCACTCCTTCACCTAAAGAACTAATAAATATTCACACGTATATCAAATATAATTTTTCTGTCTCGTGTATGACTCTTAAATTTTTATAAACATTAAAAAAATAAGACAAAGAAATATTTATTTATGTCTAAAACCAGCTCGGCTGAGGGGAATTTAGAAAAAAAATATTTTAAAGGTTCTCATAATAAATAAACAAAAACTGCGTTGATTATTCATTATTAAAATAACAAAGCCACGAGGTGAGTTATGGCGAGAGAGAACGGCTTACTGTGTATTGTTGTATTTTTCTATTGAATTTACTGCTGGTCAAATGCTGTCCAGCAGCAGCATAGCTCTCTAATGATCAATAATAATTTTCGATCGATTTTGTTTTGTTTTTTAAGAAAAAGTGGAGTTTCACGTTCTCTTTGTTGTCATTTCGCTTTTTTGTTTATTTATTATTCTTTTATTTAAGCTTGGCAGGTAACTACCTACTAGTACCAACCACTTCAGTATGGCAGTCAGCTGACAATTAAATGACACTTGAATCAATATCAGTTTTTTTTCTTTAATTTCATCAAAAGAAAGACTTTAATGAGTAATGATGGGGAGACAAATAGGCAAATATGTTTGCTTTCACAATGGATATTTGATTTGATGATGGGTGGTTATAGAAAATGGAGTCACCATGGTGGCTCTGGAATATGTAAAAGGAAAGGTATTTGTTAATATTAAAAAATACTAAATAAATATTTTACTTTGTTCTTCTCAAATTCTTGGTTCACATCGCGCTTTCTAAAATGCCATGTACATTACAACTTTTTACCTGTTTTTTTTTTTTAACTATTCGAAATAAAATTGGAAAAAAATATTTAAAAAAGTAACAATAATTACTGGTGGTATTCTTACAATTGTTTTAGCGTCACTCCAATATTTCAACAGCTTTCTTGGCATATTTTTGTCGGATCTATACAAATAATTATGTGTCGGAGTCTTCTTTTTATAAATTAGCAAATGTCATTGAACATATTAAATTGTTGCCAAAAATTTAGCCTATGAATTGCGTGTGAACTTCACACTTGATTAAATTTGAACATAAATTACTAATTAACTATTCATGGTCAATGGATTTACGCACATTTTTTTTCTTCATTGCTTTGTAAACTTCCGAAATGCCACAGGTGTGAAGAGTAGGTGTCGTCTAATTGCTAATTGTTTTGGTTTCCCAAATAAAACAATAACAACTTTCAAATGCTATGTATTGTGAATGTCATTTGCATTCATTACATATTTTTTACTGTTATAAATTTTAGGCTTATTTAGCTATTTTTGCAATGAAAAAAAATCCATTTAGACTTTGTAAAAAATGAGTAAATAAATTGTGACAATTGTCAGCGTCAAAGTATGTCAATTAAATGTGGGTCATTTTCATGCGTGAGTCGCGCTGTGCTGTGTTGTGACGTTTTGGAAAAATAAAATTGCTTGTTCAGTTTTGCTGTGCTGTGCTGCTGGTGGCTATTTGACTTCTCTATGAAATTGCAATGACACAAATAAATTGTCAACAAAATACGCACACACACACGCATAAAAACAATTAACAGTTGTTTACAAAATAAAAGGGGGTTCACACCTTGTAAGCCTTTATATATAATAAACATGATAGGGCAATCTATTAAAGAGAGTGAGAGAGAGACTGATATTATCATTGTAACGGAACATATAGATAATACACATGGCAGGGTAATCAATCTATTAAAAAGAGAGTGTGTGAGAGTGAGAGCATATTATCATTGTAACGGAACCTAAATGAAAGATGTCCCAGAGATGCTCCTTTGAATTTTCTTTATAATGACGTAAATAAGTTGTCAAATAGACACAACAGTTGTTGACATTATAAAAAGGTGGTTCACACTATGTAATTTTTTATAGATAATACATATGTAAATGTGTAATTAACCTTTTAAAACAGAAAGATAGAGAGTGAGAGAATGCTAATAACGGACCATAAAGTAACGATGTCCCAGCCAGGGATGGTCATTTGATTTTTCTATGAAATGTCACAATAAATGTAGCTATTATTAGTTGTTGATATTATAAAGGTGGTTCACACATTGATTTTTTATAGATAATGCCATGATGCAATATGAAGGTGGTGTATCAAAACAAAAACCTTCGTTTTTGTCTCGACCATCTGTCAATTTTTTCTAAATAATATTTCACATGGTTGGCAACATTGCATATCGAATTCAAGTAGAAATTAGGGACTTTGGCATATTATTATATGCCATGGAAAATGCATTAGTCAAGCTGGTATATTTTAAAGTGAGCGATAATAATAAAAATCATATTTATTTAAAATAAATTAAATATTTCCATCTCCCTTCACTCAAAAATTCAAATTAAATTAAATTAAACTTTACAGCTGCTTTTTTATTAAAAACAAAACAAAAATAAAATAAATAAATAAGTAATTAATAATTGAATTAATATTACAAACATGAACATGCATGTCATAAACATATATTTTGCTTTTTTCGTTTCTTGTCAAATGTCGTCGAACCTGCTTGCGCTCCATAACATGAATATCTGTAATTTGTTATGTTATAGGCCTAAACATAACAACAACAAAATAATAAAAAATTTGCATAAATTCCAAAACATATTTTTTGGCATTTCTGTGTTTATTATTTATTTTTTGATGATGATTTAGCTACTGACACATGACAACTGTATTAGACATAGATTTCTGGTTTGCATACAACTTGAATGGCATTAATAATTTGAAAAAAAATATTTGGGAAAAAATAACACTTGGAAAAAAATACACATAATTTTAAATGTTGGGCGCCATCTGCATTAGATTAGCATTTTTTAGGAAAATTAAAAAAAAAACTTAAATAAAAAGTAAAAAAATTATTTAACGTTGTGCGCCAACAATAAATGTCTCACAGTAAACAAAAATTATTTAAAACACACTTTAGAAATATGTTGGGCGCCATTCTCAACATTACTATCTCAGTGAATGGCAATTTTTCGCACTTTTAGAAATATGTTGGGCGTCATTCGCTGCATTTCGCTTAATTTCCTCTGACTCTAAAGAAGCCTAGTATAAAAATATAAAGTTTGTTTGATGACGTTGGGCGTCATCTTCGCCATAAATAAATAAATAAATTGAATGAAACTGTGTTGAAAATCATTAAATATTAAAAAAAAAAAACATTAGAAAACACTATAAACGTTGGGCGCCATATTTATAATGAAATATCATTAGTTGTCTTATTCAAACTTTGATGTAGGACTGTTTTGAATTACGTTTTGCCGCCACATTAAAAATAGTTTTTAGCTGACTCTTTAGTCCTGAAATATTCATAATTTTATTTTTTTTTTTTACACCCAACCCTAAGGGTGTCCACATCTTGTTTTTTTACTTTGTTTTCAAGTTAATTTTTAAAAATCCATTTACTGTCAAAGTTCATTTTCGCTTCTCATTTAAATAAATTCCAAATAAATCACTTCCCCTAATTTAAAAATATAACCAAGCATAAGGAAACAATTAATTTCAAACATTCAATACAAATGTATTTGATTTAATTATAACACCAATATAACGTCAGAGTTTATTTTAAGGAAAAGAAAAAAAAGAAGAGTGATAAAAACGATTTCCAACATTCAGAACTTCAACAGCATGACCAATGACCTGTATTGCTTTCAATTAAAAATAAGTACCCCAAAAAGTTCTTAAAAAAATTTTGAAAGCCTCCCATTACATTGGGTAACCATTGCGGGTTGTTGGTGTTGATTATCATTATCATTTCTGTTCAGTTTGTTGTTGGCTTTGAACTGCCTTATAAAGTTCAACAATGTTAGCTTTAATTAAATTATCTTTTTGGCACTACTTGATCGTCATGAAGTTATTCATCGTAAATTGAATTTTAATTTTGAAAATTCAATTAAAAGTATTTTTTTCTTCTTCTGCTTTAATTTTCGCTTTCAAAGAAGATATGCCGGAGAGCAATAACCAAAATGAATGATTGTTTGTTGATGGATTTATCAGCAAAAGTTGGGAGTTGTGTTGCGTATTTGCTTCTTCGGGTCATCATATGGGCATTTTATGCCTACATATATGCAATTGTAATGTCTGGAGAATCAATTAAATATAGATGATATAGCCCACACAAATGATTGGAAAATGGCTTGGAATTGGTGCATTTTTTATTTTGGGAATCTAAAATGAAACTAAAAATGCAGATAAAAATCATCACAATTCATAAATGATGCCAAAAGAAGCACCATTATTTTTGGGTTATTTTAGTGATGGAACCCTATAATCAGCTGCTTCTTTTTTCTTTACGTCTACACTCCCTAAATATTGCAAAATGTGAACACCATTCGTATATTTGATGTAAGCACGGCCATTTAGCAGACACTCAGAGAAAATCGTTCCACACTGAAGAATTTTATTTACTCATAAAATAAAATTCAGACGAATTTAACAACTTTTTGGACCTCACTTTCTTAAAAATATCTTCCTTTCGCATTTTGATTATTTATGAAAGGGTCAAATGTGTAATTAAATGAACGATCAGCTGTTATTCTACTCCTTCGCACTAAATATTGTTCAATGTGAACACCATTTGTTCATTTGATGGAAGTACGGCAAAATGTCCGACTTCAAAAGAAATTCGTTCCATATTGAGTGGAAAAATCTCAAAAGACAGACACGTCAACACTAGAGTCAATGAACGATAGAACCCTTTAATCAGCTGTTTCTCTTCACTTTATACCTGCGCCCCCAAATCTTCACCATTTGTAATATTTAATGTAATCACGGCCATTTAGCAGACTTACAGAGAAAATCGATCCACATTAAAGAATTATATTTGCTCGTGAAATAAATTCAGATAGTGTACAGTGCAAATACTCATGTGTAATTAGTGAAAAAATGTTCCCGCCTGAAATTCCTCCAAAAAGAGATCAAATATTAACATATTTAACGATCAATCAGCTGTTTATTTTAATTGGAAAATGTAAACACGGCGAATGCGCCAACCCTAATTAAAAATCGCTCCATATTAGAATATATTGCAATTTTTTGTAATTATCTGACGTCGAAATAAAATGTAATAAAAATGTGGCTATATAAGATCCAGTTTTCACTATAATTTATTAATATTTACATTTAATACCAATCAGCTGTTTCCCTTCGCAGTTTATTGTACTGTACAGTCCTAATACCCATGTGTGATTAGTGTAAGATCGTCCCTATTATTAATGCATTTCGTTTAAACGAATTAAAAAAAGTTTCCGCCTATTATTTCTCTTAAAAGGGACCAAATATTAGAAAATATTAATCTGTGTAACGGTGTCATTCAGCTGATTGCATTATTTGGAAAATGTAAACACGGCGTATAAGGCGATACTAAACAAAATTCGTTCCATATTTGGAAACTATTAAAGAATATTTTATATTATAGATACATATATTTTTGGTTTTGTGAACATTTCAAAACAAACTTCAAATTTTCTTTCAGTGTTTAACCACCACAAGCCAACATGTGAAATTTCACCAATAAATAATCTCCAGTAAGCTACTGGCTTTTTCTTTACCCCGCATAGACATTTCTTGAAATGATCTATGACTGTCCATGTTAACATAAAATCCAACCACAAAAAAAAAAAAAAAAAAAAAAATATTCAGATAAAAAATCAAAACAGACACAATTCGTATAACATTTGAATTATTTATAAATTTTTGGCGTCATATGAAAGATATGAATCTATTTGTGGAGTAGTAGGAGTGGTCTGTATGTCTGTAAGGCAAGGTATAATAATTTAAATTTGGGTTTCAACTTCAAATTTATTTCGTTCGGCTATAGGATATTGAAAAATTGTAATTACTATTTGCTGCAAGCGTGTGTGTGTTATAAATGTAAATGTGAATGGGTGGTTGTGGTTAGTTTTACTTTTTTAGATTTCGTAAATGGTGAGTGAATGATAAATGAATTACTTTTGGTACAATTAATCATATCACTTCATGATCTAGTGGGATATTTTTTATGTATTAACAAAGTCTTGAAATGATTTTCCACATAGATTTTTTTACGATTTTTAACGAAATATGCTTAACCTTGCATAATATTGCCGTTCAAACCTTGCTCAACGAAATATTTTTGTAATGCCACTTTATTTTCCATTGTCACCATTTCATGTTTCTTCATGAGCGCATTGTCTTTAAGGCGGAAGTAAATTTTCTGAGCTTTCAAAAAAAAAAGCAAATGTCACAAATGTCATTCACCATGACATAATCATGTCAAGTCATTATTTTTGTTTTTGATATGTGTTAACATGATGAGTTAACATATTTTTGCTTTAGTCCCCCTACCATTTACCTTATCCACAATTTCCTTTCCCTCTCCAGAAAGAGTAAAATAAGATAAATCTAAATACATTTACAAAACATTATGACTTTAAATGTCCAAATAAATGTCCAATTTCTTTTAGAACATATATCGCTTGTGTTCGCGACATGTTTTGACAATTAAAAAAAGATTTAAAAACAAAGGTTAACGATTTTTTGCCTCATTAACTACGACGACAAAAGAAAGCCCGTCAAAACGGTGCACTACCTACGTGAGTTTAAATAATTTTTGAAAATAAAAACAAAATTGTTCAACAAATGTTTAACCGTTAACAATAACATGATGCTTGGTATTTACCCCACACTAAGTCTGACAAATGATTGTTTTGGAACATTGAAAAAGCCACAAAAGATCGTGGCATATTTGGATACTTAAAGAGAGGATTAGAAATATATTTTGAATGTGGAACAAGTTACATTTATGCTGGCCTATTTTTAAGGGATACGACCATAGTTTAAAAAAATGCATATTTAGGAAATAACACACATTTTAAAAACTCAATTATAGAAATTCTCATCAACCCCTTAAAATATTTTTCTTTTTGAGCAATTTTCACATTTTGTGATCGAAATACCTATTATTATTTACATTATTCTTGTGTCTTTTACTTTATAAGCTTAAAAATTGCATTTTTTTGTAATGAGCTGACTTTGGAATAAAATATAATAAAAAATTGACTATATAAGACCTAACATTCACTAAAATGTCTCTATATTTCAGTTTAATACCAATCAGCTGTTTTTTCTTCTTATTTATTGTATTGTACTGTACAATGTAAATACTCATATGTGATCAGTGTAATATCGCTCATATTATTGATTGATGTTATTGAAATGCCTTTCAATATAAGAAATGTTCACATTTTGTGATCAAAAGAACAGTTTTTATTTACATAATTACGTCTAAATAAAAAAAAATATTTTTTATTGTAAAAAAGGGAATTTTTTGTAGCTTTGTAAGACAAATTTCTTTTTAAAATCGGTAAATATTTACATTTAATACCAATCAACTGTTTCTCCGCATTATTTACACTGTTTATTGTACTGTACAGTGTAAATACTCACATGCGGTCCGTGTAATATTGCTCATATTATTGATGTCTTATTGAAATGCCATTTATTTTAAGAAGTTTTCACATTATGTGTTCGAAAGACCTGCATTTTTTGTTTAGAGAAGCAATTTCTTTTAGATTTTACTTAATTTTTCGTTTAAATTTTTTAATATTTATAATTAATATTAATCAGCTGTTTCCCCTCATTATATACGTGATTTATTATACTGTACAGTGTAAATATTCATATGTGAGCAGTGTAATATCGCTCTTGTTTTTGAAGTCTCATTGAAACGCTTTTCATTTTAAAAAATATTCACATTTTGTGATTAACATTTTTTGATTTTCTAAATGAAAAGTCTAAAAGAATAGTATTCTCATTGAAATGGATTAATATTTACATTTAATACCAATCAGCTGTTTTTCCTCATTCTCTTTCCTTAAAAAGAACATTGAAATCATCAACAATAATGTTAGAAAATAACCATTATTTATTTAGCCGTCACAAATTGGCCGTTATTACAGTTGTTATGTATGTAGGGTTCACACTGTACAATATAAAGGTGCCAAACAGCTGATTTATTTCTTTTAGCATACAGATAGATTAATTCCAGTTTATTGTTATTTTCTACAATTATTTTTGAGAAAAATACTAAAAATATTAGCCGAGTGAACTATGAAAAACAGCTGTGTTTATCATCATTTATTAATTTATCTTCTCTTTATGTGTAGGTATTTTAAATACCCTATCCATTTCTTCTATTCAACATACAGCATCTGAAAAAAATAATTAAACCTGATTAGCAATAAATTAGACGAGATTACACTTACAATGAATATGGAAGGTGGTTCACATATTGTAATATTATAAGGAATAACAGCTGATTTACATTATGTTATCATTTATCGTGATGTTTTACATATGTTTTTTGTAACATATTTTAATGTTAGCTTTTTCGTACGGGTGTAAGCTTGGCTATTAAGCCCTAAATTAATATATTATTTTCAAATTTTTGATTACATCTGGCGTATTTTATTTTCTAAATAAATATTTCCACTGTAATAAATTCTCTGCAGTAGAAATCATTTCAAAATTCGGCAATAATTGTTCAATTACCTAACTAGGTTTCATTATTTTCATTATTTATTCATCATCTTTCCACATTTATTCTATGTGCTTGTTTCCATTTTGCATGTACCACAGGAAATTGTGGTAGACTCTAAGGAACTATGATTCTAGTTTCCCTAGCAAACAAAGTAGGAACTCTTGTGGCTTTACACGTTCTCACCAAATTACCATTGAATTATTTTTCTCATCTTAATGTTCGTTCCTTAGCTAACCGCAAAGCAATACAGAATGGAATGGTGTTGGTCAAAAGGTTGTGGGAAATCCAATTTCGAACCTTCATTTTTATAAAAATAAGAGGAAGAGGAGATAAGAAAAATAAAATAATAGAAAATAAATCAAAATCCCTAACTATTTTTGGATACCAAGATGTTAAAGAAATTGGAAATAATCTACAAAAAATGTTTCATTTTTAGAATAGTTCGTAACATCTGAATAAAATTAATTAATTAGGGCGGGTTTTCTATCTAATGATTATGGAAAATATGTTCAGGAAAGCTCCCCATTGTCAACTTTTTATGAATTGTGTATAATTTATAAATTATAAATTTCTTCTGGAGGAAATCTAATATGTGATTTTTTGAAAAAATAGAACATTTTCTTTTTGGGTCCTTTGTAATTTATCGAGGAGGATTAATCAAATCTATTTCATTTCTAATTATAAATAATGAAATAAAAAACACTCCAATTGATTTAGATTTAAAATTGTTAATATGACAAGCAATAGCTCCCAACACTATTCGAAGTTTGGCTGCCTAGAACCCCCCACTCACAAATCAAGCCATAAATAAATCAAGAGGCAGACAAACAAGACGCTGTTGGGGGAGCAAATTGAAAAAAAAAAACAACCAAAATTGAAAAAAAGGGGAACCTTCCTTCTGGATAGAACGCTCACTTGCTCTCGAAATACGAAATATTTTCGTTGGTTGCACGTTTCATTTGTTGCGTTCAGACGATGCTTGGTTGGCCAATAACACGTTTTCATTTATTTTTTTATTTTGTTTTGAAATTGTCTGATGGGTTTTTATGGCTTTTTTCGGTTTTGTGTTCGAAATTATTTGTTGGATGGATGGCATGCTTTTTTTCCCATTGAGGGGGAATTATCATTGAAAGTGGGCGGTGCTTAATAAACGAGACTTTTATTAAGCCCCGGTGCGGCAAACATGTTTGAGTTGGAGTCGTCATCATCATCGTCGTTTTTTTATTTGGTGTTAAACTAAAGTGTTTTATGGCCCATTATGGTTTATGGTGGTATCCCCTATTGAATTTGTTGGGGAACCCTTTTTATGAATAATAAATTTTTGTATCACAGGTAGTTTATTTAAATTAGGTATCATTTTTATGGGATATCGATTGTGTAAACTTGTAATCAAACAAGTGAATTTGAAGGCTAAGGGAAGGACAAAGTAATAATTTCTTTATTTTGGAAAAAAGACATAGAAAAATGTTACCTTATTATGAATCATTTGAATTAATTAATTAATTAATTAATTATTTACAAGGTTACACAAAGGAATATCGAATTTTATTGCTAAGAGAGATGAAAATGTATGGAAAATTATCTCACTGCTCCCATCTCTTATCGTTAACATCAATTATTCTTGCATTTGAATTTTCATTGTCATTTAAACGACATTTCAATATAAACTTTTGGTGGAAATGTCATAAATTGGCCGTTATTACAGTTAACATGTACGCAGAGTTCACACACAGCAATGCGATGTTGAGAAACAGCTGATTTATTCAATTTACGTTTATTGTTATTTTATTCAATTACTTGCGTGAAAAAATTTGCAAATAATAGAATTGTTTTGGTCTTATTGAGGGGGCTCTTATTGATAACATACATTTTCCATGCATTTGAATTTTCATTGTCTGATAAAAGAGTTGCCAATACTAACTCTGAAACGAAATTGGCCGTTATTACAGTTAACATATATGTAGGGCTCACACTGTACAGAACAAAGAGGAGAAACAGCTGATATATTTTTTAAGGAGATGATTAATAAGGATGGATCACATATTGTAATATAATAAAGATTAACAGCTGATTGACATAATTTATAATTTCACATGATTTTTTTGTATGTTATAGGATATTTTTTATTATTCCCCCTAAAAAATATTGTATTCCCAAAAAAACAAAGTATTCCCTTCTTGTATGTCTCCACCCCCTTTGGAAACGTTTTTCACATTGCCATGTTAATTAAGCAACTGTTGTATGGCATTTAAACAAATATTTTTTTTGTTGGTTTGTCCGATAAATTATGAAATGAATTGATGAAGAACCGCTACCAAAATATAACACAGTCATGTCTCAAAAAATTTGAAATATATTTAAAAAAATGATCTAACCTAACATTCTTTTACTAATAACAAATTTTCCTTTCTCTTTTTTTTAGGATTTCAATGAACAATGCCCCTATTCATTATCGCCCGTCAGTACGAAAAGTCAAAAGCTGTTGAGATCGCCCAGAAAGGCCACAAGAAAAATATCACGCATTCCCTTTAAAGTAAGTTTTATTGTTCAAAATACTTAATTTTAACAATAACTAATATTTGTTAATTTATTTTCTTTTCACTTAGGTCTTAGATGCCCCTGAATTACAAGATGATTTCTATTTAAATTTAGTCGATTGGTCATCACAAAACGTATTGGCTGTTGGTTTAGGTAGTTGTGTTTACCTATGGAGTGCCTGTACAAGTCAAGTAAGTTGAATTGTTTTTTTCTGCAAATTTTTTTTCTTAACTAATTAACTACTTAAATATTAGTTGCAAAAAAGCTAAATATTTGAAGGTTAAATATGTTTGGATTTTATTGACTTGCTTAAGTAGTTGATTTTGTTTATGTTTCTATAGTCTATTTATTCTTTAAATACATTTTTTAATTTATACTTTTCATATTTTTTAGGTAACACGTTTGTGTGACCTTAGCCCCGATGCCAATACCGTCACATCGGTATCATGGAATGAACGTGGCAATTTAGTTGCCGTAGGTACCCATCATGGTTATGTTACCGTATGGGATGTAGCAGCTAGTAAACAGGTATGTTTGAAATGAATTATTTTTATTTTTTAAGATTTATTCACATATCAAGGGATTTAAAATTAAAATCAAGAAAGACGAATATATCCTTTAATGTGAAAAGTTATTAACAAGGAAAGAAAGACGGCCTAGAGAGAACCTAATTATGGCTTTCATTCTATAGAAGATTTTTCTGTCTTCTGGCTGCCTTTTTAAAAAGACTGTAGAAAATTTCCAATCTTTTCGGAAAAAAACTTCTGTTGTTCTAGTTCTTCTATCTCTGAAAGATCTTTATACAATTTTCTACAAAAACAGACCTTTAGAAGATCTCTTAAGACTGTCCAAAGCAAACCTTATTATTCTATAGAAGAATTGTAGAACATTGCCTGTCTATATTGAAGTCTTTTGATAGGTCTTTTGTATATAGGAGGATAGTAAGCGGGTTTCGGATTTTTTTTTTCCAAAAAGTTTCCTATAACGGACCGTGAATGGGTTATCTTTTAGATTCCTGAAGATTGGAATTTTCCTTATAAAATTTAACCGCATAACCGTTCTCTGAAAGACCTTTGCAAAAATTTCTACAACAGGTCTTTAGAAGGCCTCTTAACGGTCCAAAGCAATCCTAATTATGCCCTTCATTCTTTAGACGAATTTTAGAAAATTGTCTGTATATATTGGAGTCTTTTGTATATTGGAGAATGGTAGGCGGGTATCGTTTCTTTTTTTTTTCAAAACAAAAAAAAATTTTTTTTTTGGTCTTCCATCTCTGAAATACCCAATAAAATTCCCTACAACAACAGACCATTAGAAGGATAACTTTTGAATTCCTAAAGATTTGAAATTCCCTTATAAAATTTAACCGCATAACCGTTAACGTTTAGATATAGACCCCATGAAAATATCGAATTTTCTTCTGGGTGTTTTTATTTTGGTGGTCATAATTGGCCATTGAGTTCATTTAATTTTGGTATTCTTACCTTGCTTTGTCCAAAAAAGTCTAATATGGCAACGTCGTTCTTTAAAAACAATTCTTTTTCATGAGCCTAAAAGTATGCTACACTTTTTAATAATGTTGATAATTTTTCTTATTTGTAAGCAAAGATTTTTTTCCCATTTTATTTACCATCTTTTTTTCCATCCCTCTCTCTTTCCAGATCAACAAATTAAATGGTCACTCTGCCCGGGTTGGTGCCTTAGCCTGGAATGGTGATATTTTATCATCCGGCTCACGTGATCGCCTTATCATTCAACGAGATACCCGAACACCAGCCCAACAATCAGAACGTCGTTTGGTCGGACATCGTCAAGAGGTATGCGGTCTCAAATGGTCACCGGACAATCAATACTTGGCCAGTGGCGGCAATGACAATCGTCTCTATGTCTGGAATCAACATTCTCTCAATCCTGTGCAATCCTATACCGAACATATGGCTGCCGTTAAGGCCATTGCTTGGTCACCACATCATCATGGCCTTTTGGCTAGTGGTGGTGGTACGGCGGATCGTTGCATTCGCTTTTGGAATACCCTAACGGGTCAGCCAATGCAATGTGTTGATACGGGATCACAAGTATGCAATTTGGCATGGTCGAAACATTCTTCGGAGCTGGTGTCCACCCATGGTTATTCACAAAATCAAATTTTGGTCTGGAAATATCCATCGTTGACACAAGTGGCCAAGCTGACAGGGCATTCATATCGTGTTCTATACTTGGCTCTCAGTCCTGATGGTGAGGCCATTGTAACTGGGGCCGGTGATGAGACATTGCGTTTCTGGAATGTGTTCAGCAAAGCTAGAAGTCAAAAGGAAAATAAATCTGTTTTAAATTTATTTACCAATATTAGATAAACACTAAAAACATAGAACACAACAAATTTTTAGTTTAAGTTAAAGAATTATGAAAATGAAAAAAAAACAAAAACAAAAAACTTAGAATGGCAATTATTAATGGATATAATTATAATAATACATACTAGAAAATATGACCATAAGAATTATATAAATATTTAAATTTTAAGTAGTTGTGCTTATCATAATATATAAAAACATAAAACAAAAATTGAAAAAAAACCAACGTTTTCACATCATTATCATCATCATTGTTTCTCATCATAAGCCGCCCATACAACACAAAACAACCAACCAACCATGCCACACATCCTAACTTTAATGCAAATCACCAAAAATATATTTGTTTTATTCTATATAAGCCTGCTTAAAATAATGACTTGATATATACACACACCTAGCGCTATATATATTTGTAAAATTACTTTATTTTTTGATTTGAAAGACTATATTATATTTTTTGTTTCTTTTTCTCTATATGCTCTTTATATATTTTGTTTTCCTATTTTATTTTTTATTATTAATTTTATTTTTTCGAAAAAAAAAAAACATTACTTTGAAATTTGTTTTCAAAATTTTATTTTGATTTGTTTAATATATTTAGAGATATATATTTTTTATGATTTGGAATATACTATATTTTTTTTTTCTTCCTTTGTTTGAAATTTGTCATAAAAAAATACAGTGCAACAAGTTTTTAAAACAAGAAAGCGATTGATAGATGAGTTATATTGGATTTTTATTTTGATCGATATTAATAGGTGAAAAATAAACGTTCTAAATAGAGTCTATATACTATGAATTACAAAACAAATTTGGAATTTATATTTTATAAAAAGAGAGAGAGAGAGAGATTATGATGAAATTATTTTTATAAAAAAAAAAATAATTTAAAAAAAAAGGTTTTAGGTCTACACGAAGACAGTTCAGAAAGTGTTAGACTAGCACAAAAAGGTTATGTGTTTTGAAAACTTCCATATCTGTTTTTTTCTATATGAAGGAGTTGGGAGATCGAAACAAAATTTAACATGTGTACATAACAGAGATGGAAGTTTTCAAAACACTTAACTTTTTTTTCTGTTTATACCGCGCCAAGCAAAATTTAATTGTGCCAGATCGAAACAAAATTTAATATGCGTTCATATAGAGATAATTAAAACACTCAACTTTTTTTTGAGTAAAATTTTGAACTGTCAATATGTTTGTGAACTGCCCTCGTATATTCCAATTAAAGAGCTGAAATGTGGAATTCTTTTCACTTCATTTAAATCTACGAAATGTCAATATTTTGTGAAGGCCACACTAAAGTGATTCATGAAATAAATTAAAGAAATTATGACCTCTTAGACCGAGTTCCTCAGTTGAACATTTTTTTTGTAGTGGGGAATTCGATCTAATAAAGCCTACTTTAGTGTGGACAGGGACTTTGGAAAACGCGGCTATTAGATTTTATGAGGGCATGCAAAAACATAGATCTATACATTTTTCGTGATCTTCAAAATATTAAAATTTGGGAAGTTTTGTTTAATGGAGAATATGACAAAGTGTGAACCTGGGATGAACAATTGTTGTGAGCACATCTGAACCAATATTACAACCCATTTTTAAATAATATATAACAACCCAAATGAGTGTAGCTTATACTAAAGTCGCTCGGTTCTGTTTAATGGGCTGTTATGTCAAAATTTGGACCTGAATTTAAAAATATTTGTGGATATTTATTATCTACAAGAACACAATTTTAGGATCTTTAAAATACTTAAAATCGGTGAGCGTCATTATAAGGAGGACATTCAAATCATAGAACTATGTTGGAAAATAGTTGGGATCAGGTTCTTTATACCTGATATATAGGTTTAACTTTTAGAATGTCCTCCGTATAACAGTATAATCAAAATTTCGGTAGTGAGTGTTATTTGGGATTTTGGATTCTCATTTTAGATATTTAAAAGGTGTTCGATAATTTCGAACATCGCATTTTCGCAGAGAATGAAAAACGAAAGATTTCCCACAGAACATTTTTGTGGAACTATTGGTACATCTTTTGAAATAGTGTCAGTATAAAAATGAATAAAATTTTAAGTACTTTATGGTTAGGTCGAGAGGGATATTTTACACCATCACATGTCCAATAGAAGGACATATAACTAAGCCTGAGAGTGGCCTATTGTGAGCTCTAGAAAAGGAAATAGGTTAGAAGAAGTCAGCTTTAGGTGTGGTTTCCCTAAACTTGTAGGAATTCTGTTTTATTCACAGAGTCCTTCAGTCTTTTCCATTCACACCCCTTAGGTCGTCTTTTTCGCCAAAGAGAGTGATTTCCAATGAATTGGGTCCGAAAACTTGAAAACAACAACATTTCGCTGTCTTCTCTACACGCTCTACACCCCAGTTGCTTCCCCCTCATACAATCTTGTGTAAGTGGGACCGCTGGCTGTTGTGTCCTGTGAGATTAACATTAACAATTCCAAAGAATTGTGTGGGTTTCCGTTGACCATGACCTCAGTTCTAGACGAGTTGCACTAAAAAAAGGTTTGGCGCTATTTACATCTAATGTAGGGAGGTTGGTGGCACCTCTTCTTCTTATTCGCTTCAGTTTGCCCTTGCAGGACTCTCCTGAATTACCTTTGATTATATTAAAGCTTTTATTTGACATCGATGTAGAAGAATGATTTATTTCTCAATCTCGAGAGCCGTCACTCGGCCTTCGGAAATAGATGGAACAAAGCTCATGTAATTTTTATATAGTGGGTATTTTATGATTATGGGCTTGTCGTTCATACAACATTCTTCTTCTTTACCGGCAAAGAAAATCCGAAATTTTTGGCCGTCCAAATCAAAATTATGTTGCGAGTGCCGAACTCCTTCACAAATTTTATGATTTTTTTTATTATATTATCCTTGCTAAATGGTTGCTTCTCGGATTTTTTTGGAATTTTGGTTTCTTGCTCTGTTCAGGATTGACGTTCACTATCAGAGCACTCAGAGAACGTTGAAAAGAGATATCTATGCTAGAGTTTAGCCTTCTTGTATTCCTCCAGAATAGTATCAGAATGATATTTGCATAATTTTTCCAGAAGATATTCCTCACCATTCGCTACTGTAACCCCCAAAAAGCAAATGAAATTCTCTTTGTTGTCCAGCGGTGCTGATTTGATTGTTGCCTTTGCCTTGAATATCTTTTAGTTTCTGAATGGGAGCTTAGAGCTCGAACAAGGACTTTTGTAACGAGTAATAAAATGACTCTGGAACTAAAAGGTTTTCAAGGCAAAGACACCTTTACACGGTTCAATGTAATTTCATGTTTTTTACACTTTTGGAAAAAAGGACAGTGATTTCAAAAATTCGACTACTTATAATATTGTTCTGAATTCCCTCTTCCTAGAAGAATGGTTGTGGAATT
Source organism: Musca vetustissima (assembly GCF_032173495.1). Lineage (NCBI taxonomy): Eukaryota > Metazoa > Arthropoda > Insecta > Diptera > Muscidae > Musca > Musca vetustissima. The sequence goes on from NW_026886864.1 coordinate 19,398, forward strand.
CACATAAATTCTTTTTCGAAAAGGGCATTTGATTTTCCCAATTCCAAAATTTAGGCGAATGAACGAATAAATCATTGATCAACTACTACTTATAGTTTTCCAACTACATACATATAATATGGACCCATTAACTTCGAATCTTTTTAAAAATCGATATTTCATAAGTACCCATTTTTTTCAAAATTTATCCTATTGTTTGATCAATGATTTACTTGTACATTTGGCCTTAATATTAATAAGAAAACATCAGCTATCAGTTCGCCAAACCAAAAAGTTTATCAACAGGTCACCCGTCACCTTTAATTTTGGGTTGACTCAGCGTCCCCCCTCCGACGGTGAGCTCTTTTTCTTCTTTGCGGGTTTGACATTCGTTTGCTCTTTTGAAGACCTCACCTTCACCGCTTGACCTAAAATGTGGAAGGAAGATGTACCCTTCTGGTCATGCGTCTGCTGTTCGCATTTGTTTTTTCCGATTCATCATGTCGATTCGTCAGTTGCCGCTTCTGTCTGTTTTTTCGTATTAAGTTTTACTTTTTCATTGTTTATTAGAAAAGGATCAAATGTTTAAAGAATTTACAACAACTAATACTTTAAATGGCCCTTGTTGCTATTGTGTTTTTTTATAAAGATTTTTTTATTTAACTTTTTACTTGAAAATAATTAGAATAAAGCCCACTAATTGCAATTTAGTAATAATACTTATTTTTTTATTATATTCATAGATTTATAATGTATGTTTGTATGTATTTATATGCACTATGATATATTAGTCTTGATTATAATCAACATTTAGCTTTTAATTTAGTAAAATCAAATTAAAGTATTTTTATTTGTTTTTTAGTTTTTTACAAAAACTTTTTTTAAATAAATAAATATTTTTTACCGAATTACAGAATTAAAAATTAAATTACTTATGAAAATAATTGGATTGAAAATTTTATATTAAAACAACAAAGGTCTAAAATGTATAAAGAAGAAGGAGAATTGGACTAATAATACTGAACGAAATTAATGAAACCTATTGTAATATAAGGTAATTCTCTCAATACATTTTTTATAAAAATATTACAACTGACATAGGAATAAACAACTATTTCTATTAATGAAATAGTTTTCCTTTGAATTTTCCCCTTTATACATTTGAAAAAAAAACTATTCTATTTATCGAAATTGTTTTCCATTGTTTTTTTTTCTTCATAAATTAAAAAGTTTTGAATAGGTTTTCGTTTTCAATTTCCTTTCCCATTATTCTTATATATTTCATGCCATTGTTTGTATAAATCGGAGGTCCTTAAAATTTTTCCACATTTAACCACTTGAATTTCCTAACCTTCCTAACAACCCTTTACAGCTTTTTGAACATCCACATAACCTATAAATATTATTATATGAACATTTTAAGTGAACTAAATATTGAATTGGTATCAAAACAAATAAATTTGTTGTAAAATTTATAATAAAAACGTAAAAGAAGAAGAATATAAACATAAATCCAATTGTAATGTGCAAAATATCTAAGAAGAATCACACTATATATGTGTTATGATGTAAAATATAATTAAACTTAACTAAAAAAATTATAAATATATTTACAAGTATAAATTAAAGGATGATTTTTAAATTTAATTGTTATTTAATGGGATATATCATAGGTTAGGTTCCAAAGTGTGAATTGATGAAATATTAAAGCAATGCGTCCGGATTTGATACTTTCTTTTTGAGAATATGCAAGAGGTATTTTTGGGAATCAAATTATGGGAACTACATCTATGTCCGGTTTAAAACCAACTTGACACGCAGAATTTTCGATTTGGTCCCAGGAACCACAGATTACTACTGGACAAGCTGAGTAAGCCTGATAATTGAATAAATGCTGGGCTGACATTCTTCACATTGTCAACAATCCGTGCTCTATATAAATGGTGGCGATTACACCACACTGAACGTAGGTGAGACAAAATTAATCTGGTTTGTCTAAGCAGCTGAGATGGTTGGGGGAGAGAACTATGAGGCTGGCATCGATCTGTATTCATTTAACCATTTGATAACTGCATCAGTGTAACCTGCTCGATAAGGTTCTTGATCTAGGGGCTTCCTGTTATATCGTTGGACCTCCCCCCCTCTAGTTCATGCAGATGAGGGATCATGTGAGGGCATGATGCAATAATAAGGTGATGTATCAAGACAAAAATCTTTATTTTTGCCTGGATTATTTGTCAAATTTTTCCTTATAATATTTCATATGTTTGGCAACACTACACATCGAATTCAAATAGAAATTACCCACTTTGACAGTTAATCGAGACATCAAAATCCATTGTGAATTGACTTCCATTATGAAAACGTAAACAAAGTTCTATCTTTTGACATTAGACTTTAGAAAAAAACATCTGACAATTAACTGTCAAAGTGCGTAGTTTCTAATTGAATTCGATTTGTTTGTTGCCAACTATGAGAAATATTACTATATAAAATTTTACAGATGGTCGGGAGAAAAACAAATGTTACAAGCCAAAAAAGTATCCCTATATATCAACTGTTTTTCTCAAGTTTACCTTTCGATAATGGAAGTCAATTCACAATAATGGATTTTGACAGAAATCTTGAGAAACGCCTAATATCCAACTGGTCTTCCTGGATGACCTTATTAAAAGGTCTTCCTTTCGGCAAAGGACTTGAGAACATTGTTGAGAGTTGATTCTTTTCGGAACGATCTGGTTCATGATGCAATAATAATAAGGTGATGTATCAAAACAAAAACGTTTGGACTATCGCCTAGTGACCCTTGATCTACTAGAATTTTTCCGTTCATTGTCCGAATTAATAAACCAATGAACTACTACATCAGAAGGAATGGGAAGTTCTCAGAAGTTTGCTTTAAGGCGTTCAGAGGTGATGAAATCAGGTGGTCTGCTGATGGAGACAATTATGGGAAGGTGGTTGTATGGATCTGAAGCATGGGGGAAGGGGAAAGATTAAATGGAAGATGGAAAGATTAAATGGAAGGCAACATATCGAAATATGGTATTTCAAGTGGGAAGAGCTGCACACAAGATCAACGCGCCTGTAAATCTTTCCTAAGCTCGGCTTATGGAACAAATGTTCTGTCTCAAGCCAGCCAGCTACGAAATAATGATGGCTATTTTTGGCGAACTGTGAAACTCTCTGGTGCCGACATCCTCATTCATCATGCAAAACTTTGACCTATCAATTTGCATTGCCAGGACTGGTCCTTACGTAGGACGAAAAGTCACAATTTATGGTGTGCATTGAAATCCCTCAGTACCAGACTGAAATTCCAAGCACCAGATATTTTGGTTTGTTCCATGAATTTTGAATCGCAAAGCGTATAATGGAGAGAGTTTCCCTTTCGGAATTCCAACCTCATGATGGAGGTTGTAAAAAGTGGCGCCCGATTGAACTTAGAGATGTTTTCTCAAGATACATTAGAATTAACCTACGTTCATAGTTTTCCTGTCTGTACTTCTCCCAACTTCATGTATAAAAAGTGGCGCCCTATAAAAATTAAAGGATTTTTCTGTAGCGGGATGATAAATTAGAAGAAATCTGGGTTCAGAGATTTCCTGTCAATACTTCATCTCCATCTTAAAACTTAAAAAACAGTATTTGAATCGAAGCTGTTTTTGAATCCTTTCGTTATAATGAATGGCTTTTTATGCCCTCCGTCCGATTGAACTTAAAGATTTTTTCTTGTCAGTACTTCGCTCAATTTCTTCTCGAACTTCTTAATGCGTGCAAGATGATGTGTATTTGATTCGATGTTTTTTTTTGAATTCCCAACTCATTATGAGCCAAAAAGTGGCGCCCAATTGAAATGTAAGCTAACAAGCAGAGATGGTCCGACAGAAACAGAGACATAAATGGCATACATTTCCGACGTATAATACATACGTCAGAAACGTCGGAAACCCACCCAAAACCATTAGGTTTTTGACAAGATAGCTATTCCCATTAATCAATTCGAAAATTACGCATTCTTGACTTTTTGAAGATATAGCCGATTTATTGTGTTAGCATCAAGTGACAGCAAGAGGGCTTCTCAAACTTTAAACGCGTTTTTCTCCAAACCACGTTTTTGCGAATGGCGGGCACAATAACTCAAAAACTAATAACCCAATCGACTTCAAATTTTGGGACGTTTCTCTGTGAGTGTATAGCTATCGTATAAATCGGTGAAGATCTTCCTTAGTTTTTAACATAGTTTGTGGTCAAAAATAGGCGATTTTCAAAAAAAAAGTTCCCTAAAGGAACCCATACCGCTGTTTTTCTGAATTCCCACCTCAGAATGAATGGTATAAAAAGTGGCGCCCGATATAACTTAAAGCGACCAAGAAGATGTGTATTTGTTTCGAAGCTTCCTTGAAGGAACACATACAAATATCCTTTCGCCCCATTCTTGATTTAATTTTATTTTTTGATGATGTTCTTTGATGATGTTCTTTGTAATAAAGAGAATCACATTGTTTCAAGGCCCTTTTCCCGCTTAGCCGAAGAAAATCTCCCTCGTTGCGGATTAGTTGTCAATAAATTTACAGTTCTATTGCGAATATATACGACTGAGTATATACCCCAGAACATTTCATTCTAATTGAGATTTCTTATCAAAAGCAAAGCGTTGATATCATGATACCAATAAAATATTCTATAAATTCAAGTCAAAATCAACAATAATAATAACAACAACACCGAATCGGAGCAAAACTTTGTTAAGCACTTCGTAATACAAAATGCTCCGGTAATTTGTAGCGTGAATTAACGTTAAACTTTATTGAGGGGTAAGACGAAGGAAACCGAAGCAAAACATCCGACGTAAGTTTGTTAATGAGTTTCAGTTTTCAGCTCGACGGTTTGGCTAAACAACTCTGACGGACAACTAACAGCACGGAACGTTTGAAAAAAAGAACGTAGCGTTGTGTCATTTTATTAGCCATAGAGTTTGGCTAACAAGTGTCATTGTGTGTGGAGTGGAGTGAAACTAAAAGTTGATTAATAATTATACAAATTAATGCCTTGCCGTATTCTAATTAATAAAATCGTTTATATGTAACGCCAGCTATTAGTCGTATTAATTATTGTTAAGAGGAAGAATAGAAGAATAACGGTTTTGTAAAAATGATTTATCGTAATAGCTGTTCTGTGTTTTCCTCACTCTTCTTGTTGGCTGTCGTGGGCCTGAGTAAAGCCCAGGTGAATCGAAATGAATTATTTCCTTTATCTATAATTCACATCAATGATTTTCATGCAAGGTATGTTTGACATTTTGAATATGCGAATATTGAAATACCTCGTGAAAGTCTAACTAATTGCGCTAGGCTTTTAGTCGGTTCCTGTGCTCAAAAAATTTTAATAATTTTAAAATTTATAAATAGAAAATCGAAAGCAATTTCAATAATTGAAATTGTTTGCAGGTTCCGGTATAGAACAATTATTTAGAATTTTTACATAAAGGCTTTAATCCAATTTTGAGTACAATAAATGCTGCTCACTATTAGAGCGCGTTTAGACTACTAAATCCATTCGATTTCAAAATCTAAACGGCCCTTTTGTTGGATATTTTAAAGACAAATATCAAATAAAATTATTTTTTGTTGACGTATAATTTGCTTGTTATTAAAATTAAATTCTATTAATATGGTCACCCATGAAGATCAGCTGACCAAAATCTGTTATTGTGAATTGACTTCACTTTATGAGAACGTAAATGACATTCAACAATGTCCTTATAAAAAAGACCTTATAAAAAAGACCTTGAAAAACAATCGGGCCTTGGCCATATTAATATGCCTTCATATGTCATTTAAGGTCAGTACTATGGCACAATAAATAGGTAGTCCATTTCGTAATTTCTACTTGAATTCGATGTGCAATGTTGCCAACCATGTGAAATATTACAAGGAAAAATTTGACAGATGGCCAAGACAAAAACAAAGGTTTTTCTTGTGATACGTCACCTTATTGTTGTATCATGACCCGTACCTAAATTCATGCGTATGTGCACCTCAAAAGTTGTATACAAGACCTATAAATAAGGTCATCCGGGGAGACCAGCTGTCTCTCAAGTTTGCTATCAAAATCCATTATTGTGAATTGACTTCTATTATAAAAACGGAAACAAAGTTCAAATTTTTATCACTAGACTTGAGAAAAAACCGCTCAATTTCTCTTGTCAATTTCAAAATTTGAAACAATTCACAATAATGGATTATGACATCAAAATTGAGAAACAACTGGTCTTCCTTCGATCTGACCATGATGCAATAAAGCACATTTGAACTATTTCAAGGTTCTAAAGAACATTTTCAAGTAGTCAGTTCTTTACTTTTTTGCAAAAAATATTAGAATATGTTAGGGTTTCACTTCAAATACTATTTTTACTGAACTTATTCTAAAATTATCCCAAAATCAAGATTATCCAAAATTTGGATACAATTATTCGCCGTGCGTTGTAGTTTCTGAATAGTCTGACTTAAATCCATTAAAATAAGTGACAAGTTAAAAAGTTCATTGACTTTCATACTTTTATTCTCATAGCGATCAATGAGATGTTTCCATGCTAAGTCATATCCATCATTGGTTAGTAGAACGTTACAAATAATTTCTCTTGCTTCTCCAATGGTTTTCTGTGTCAGATGGAATTATTTTTCTACTTTGCCTAATTTTAGGTTCTTGATGTAAATGTAAGACGAGATATTGGCGCAAAATCCATTTCCTTTCCCTGCTGTGACCTCTTTGATTTCCTTATTGTTTTCTCCAATGTTTGTTATCCAGAGTTGTTTGGATTTGCAAATAAATTTTTGTATTAGTCCATTGCCTCCATATAGTGTTTCCTTAAATTGTTTTTGTCAATGGGTTTCTCATCGTTCTCCGGAACATGGTCTCGGCTGTTCCCATGTGGAGTTCAGTTTTATTCGAGTAGTTTCAAGCGTATGTACGGTGTCATCCGGGTTTGTAATTGATAATATAGAAATATAATCTTGAAGGTCATTGACGCAATTGGCGAATTTATCGCACAATGTTTTGTCCAACTTCATGATTAAGCTGGAATCTTTTCAAAAATTTTGATTTATGCCAAAAAATGAGAAAGTAGCCCAACGGAACGGACTAAAATCGAAAATGAGTTAAAATTTTTATGAAATTTTGATTTCCAAAATTTCGAAAAAAGTGTCCAAAGAATCCTTGGCGAAAATTAACTGTGAATTCGACGTAAATGGAAAACTCTTTGTACAAAACAAAAGTAAATATTAGAAAATATAAAATATTTTCTAATTGCTGTTAAAGTTATATTTAGTACTTTAATAAAGCCAGAGAATTAAATTTTCTCTACAAAAATTAGGATTCTTGATCTTTGGTCCAGGTTAGGAGTTTGTGAGAATTGTGTGAACAGTCAAACATTATTATTGTACTTTCAAAATTTGGCATATCCTTTTTGAGAGGGATTTTTTCTGGATCACTCACACAACATTTTTGATATTTTATTTCTGTAGTATCTACATTTGTAGTAATAAGAATTTTTGATATGAACATTCCGGCTTTCATCCTCTACTTTTTGGTCATTCTTGTTGGCTTTTGTTGTACACGAAACCCTTGTTTTTACTAAAAACAAGTAACAACTGTTTGCTCTGTAGATATTTTCCGCTCCAATACACTTAGTATTATCAATGTTATAAAAATATCACGTGCATGTGAATCCCCTAAATTTAATATTGCTTATTTTGTTTGCTATTTTACGATGTGTACGAACATAGCCCTTTATATTCAATAATTACATATGAATGAGAGTGTGATTTTTCTAATGGTGAAAAAGTCCCCCAATAGTGGTTGAATAAAATTAAATTCTTGAGTTCCATATAATTGAAATATTTATAGTAGACATAAAACTAACTAAGATTATTAAAAAGTAATAATATTAGGTTTAAAACTGGATAGCAGATTCAGATTCGTGAGATAACTTTTAAGTGATTATTTATACTCGAGTCGAGCTTGATGATATAAGTTCTGCAATGAAAAGGAAAGCCAGGAGAAGAACCTACGTACCCACCATTATGCGACGCGTTTCACCGTTGGTTAAGCGGCTCATCAGGCATATTGGGCTATGTGGCTCTACAAAGGTCGTACGTTGATAACTTGTATTTATTCCGCCCTGATGCGAAACTTACATATGCGAATTAAATTAAAATTTGTCAAAGTTCGACATTCGTCTTCATTCTAGGAACAGTCCTTTTCAAATCCACACACCTACAAATTCTTCCATGGTATACACATGTTTTTGCGCAACCGTTTTGGAAGTGTGTTGATGGCTCAGAACGTTAAGTGGTCTGGCAACATTTGTGTTGCTCCGAGGACATAGCTTCGAGCCCTAGCCGTGCTCAGCTGAAATTAATTTTTGTTATTTGAATTTTGCCTTGTAAGGGCAGTGATCATTTCAAAGTAATTTTAAGTGATTATTTATACTCTTTCGAGTCGAGCTTGATGATCTAAGTTCTGCAATGAGATAACTATAAATATATTTTTAACAACTTAAACGCCCTACACACTGGCGCCTAAATAGTGTTTTTTACGAAAATTCGTAATTTATTTCACACATCACAGGATTTGGTCATCTAAATGACACATTTAATATACCGTTTAGATGTACATAGGGCTTTGACATTTCCATCGGCCGTATTTTCCAGAAATTATTGATATGCTTCTAGGATACAGTTTGACATTAAATACGGAAATAAGCAATTGGTTCCACGCATAGTTCTAATAGTAAAAAAATGAAGATACATATACTATATATTAGTTACGCGTTTGTAAACAAAAATCAGCTGACAGTGATTGTAAAAAATTGCAAATCGATGTGGGACCTACTTATTTTAGGATTTCGTTGAAATATTTCATATAGACATTGTATTAAAACACCATTACTGGTGTTTATTTTTCTTAGTAATCAACTATATATCACTTGTCAAATAACCAATACTGTCACAGCTGTCTTTTTTCCCCTCTTATCGCTTTCAATTTCACATACAAAAATTGAAGAGGTTCTCAAGTATATAAGAAAATATTTCAATTGTTTATGATATGTATTGTTATAATTTCATCGCTATTTTTTTTTCAATAATAATTATTGATTTATGATAAAAAAATTTGACGCCAAACCTAATCTCAACATCGGTGAAGAATTAGCCAACGAAATATGTATGTGTGGTAGGCACGTTTAAAACGTGTTAAATAAGTTAAGGCAGCAGAAGTATTACTGTGATATGCAAGTCATTAGTTTTGGGTTTAGAGATTAAAAAATATATGAATGACATATTTATTTTACAAAATTTTGACAGTTGAATGACAAAATTCTTGATAATATTATAGTATTTGGTGATATTAGGCTCGTTTAATTACTAGAAAAATATAAAATACAACTGGAGGAACACATTTGATCTTGGTTTCAATAATGATTTAATAATTTCATATATGAGTCATTTATTTTGAAAGTGGTTTATGTCCATTTTATGTTCTGATACAAATCTTGGTTTTCTAGAAAATTTTACAAAACATATTACGTTAAATATTCGCTCATGTTTTAGGGCACAAAGCCGCAAAAAAGTGAATACCACTTAACAATATTTTTGAAAGAAATCAAAACCAAATCGTTCAATATCTGAATATACAACGGCATACACGTTAGAACTTTTTACCGGGTTAACCTACTTTATGAGGATTTATTTGAAATATATGCAAAGGAAATGACAATTGGGTTAACGAAATCCGTTAAATGTAAACGTACTATAAGAAAAAAATTAAAATATTATAGTACGTTTACATTTAACCGGGTTTCGTTAACCTAGTGCGTTTCAATTGTCAATTCCTTTGCATATATGTCAAATAAATCCTCATAAAGTTGGTTAGCCCGGTAAAAAATTCTAATGTATATGCCGTTTAAGAACCAATTAAATATATTCCCAATCAGGTTTATAAAAAATCCGGTACGAAATATTTATATATTTGCCATTCCACATCGTTTTTGTACGAAAAACTGCTACTGATTTCACCATTATAAAATTTTGTAAACCTATACGTGTACGTAAACAAACATCAGCTGTTCGACAATTTTTCTCGACAATTATTGCTGTGAGATTTGTCCCCGGATTTTATAAAATGGCACTAGATATGTTGAATAATGTGAATGTTCCAAAAAGACGCTAAAAATAACTTTTGGAGATAACAATCCTAAGGGTACTGATAAGGACAGTGGCGAGATCCGAAACTATAGTTTTTTCCGGCCTTACCCTTTGGTGGAAAATGTCATACTTTCCCCACTTATAAATAGTTTTTTTTTTTAAGAACAAACTGTGATTTTGCTGTCAAGTTTGCTGTCAAATTCATTTTTGTGAATTTATTTCCATTAAGAAAACGTAAACAAAGTCCAAAGTTTTGACATTAGACTTGAGAAGAAAAACATCTGTTATTGGCTTGCTGGGTGGCCTTATTAATAGATCACGGGCTGAGATACTCATTTCACATTTTAAATGGTTTATTATTTTTCGAAATTTTGACAGTTTGTGGAGGAGGTACCAGAAGTTATATAGCCGATATTTACACTGAATCGATGTTTTATCCAAATAGTTTTCGCTATAAATATCATTCTCTAAACATAAAGGAGTTTTCCTATATTATAATGTGTAACTGATGGATGAACTCGAAGACTACATTTGCTTCAAATAACATTTAAAAGCGGAATTACTAGTCCGATAGCTTCCTAACAAACTATTTCCGCATTTGAGCTGAGCTTCCTAAAATTCCAGCATTTCCAATGGCTTCTTAAGATATATATGTACATCACGATCCAGAGCATAGAGGAACATTGAGGTAGAAGTAACTAGAACATATTGTTGCTAGTGGTGAGGTTGTTACCGACCCAGAGAATATGTCAGAAATTGCAGACTTCCCAAAAACTGTCAAAACCAAACTGAAACTATATTGTTTCTGAATGTGAATGTATTAAGTTTAGACCATATGTGGAAGAAAATGAGTTCACAGTGATCTCTGAACTAGTATATTTGACGGAAAGGTACGCTCGGCGTAGAATTTCCTATTATTTTCTTGTCAAAAAAAAAGGAGCTGCATTCTACACACTTGGCGAAAAACTTCCTTTGCCTTTATGTCAAAGAAACTCAACTGTAAAAATTCGTATAGAAGTGCTTAGTGTTAAAAAGTTTAGACCCTGTGTAGAAGAAAATGAGTTCACAGTGATCACTGAAATAGTATATGTTGTGTATTCATTCAGAAAGATACGCTCGGCAAGAATTTCCAATTGCCTTTATGTCAAAGAAACTCAATTAAACCCAACGTAACTATTCGGTGGCCGACAAGGCATGTCTAGTATTAAAAGATTTAGACCATATTTAGGACAGTAGTACACAGTAATCTCTGACCTAGTAAAGGATGTGCATTCGGTCTGAAAGAAAAACTCTGCGAAAATCCCAAACTATAACTATTCGGTGACTTTAGACCATACATAGGAGGACATGAGTTCATGGACATGGTTCCGAAAGATACGTAAGGTCAACTGTCTTTACAAACGAACGGTGGAAGAACAGGAATTCTTAATATTAAGATCTTTAGACCATATGTGGAAAGACATAAGACACTGATCTGGTATAGGAGTTACATTCATTCAGGAAGATACGCACGATGAAGAACTTCAAATTTTCTTTATGTCGAAGAAACTCAATCAAATGTAAAGTTACTATTCGGTGACCGAATAGTATTAAGTAGTTTAGACCCTATGTGGAAGGATATAAGTTCACAGTGATCACTGAACTAGTATAGAAGGCACATTCGTTCAGAATGATATACACGGTGAAGAATTTTCAATAACCTTTATGTGAAAGAAACTCAATCAAATTTAAAGTGACTATTTTTAGTTTTAAGAAGTTTAGGGCATATGTGGATGGACATGAGTTCACAGTGACCTAGTATAGGAGGTGGATACGGTCAAAAAAATATGTTCGGTGAAGAAGTTCCCATTGCTTTTTTGTCGAAGAAACTTAATACAAACCCAAGGCAAATATTAAGTGACCGAATAGAAACACGCGATCAATTTCTAATTGCCTTTATGCCAAAGAAACTCCAACAAATTCAACGTAACTATAAGGTGGCCGAATAGGAAAATGTAGTATTAAGAACTTTAGAGCATATATGGAAATACATGAGTTCACAGTACAGAAGGTGCATTCGTTGGGAAAGATACGCACGTCAAAGAATTTCCAATTTCCTTTATGTCAAAGAAACCCAATCAAACTCAAAGTAACCATTTGGTGACCGAACAGGAATGCTTAGTTTTAAGAATTATAGGGCATGTGTGGAAGGACATGAGTTCACAGTAATCACTGACCTAGCATTGGAGGTGAATTCGGTCAGAAAGATGTGTACGGCGAAGAATTTCCAATTACCTTTATGTCAAAGAAACTCAATCGACCCTAAGTAACAATTCAGTGACCGAACAGAAATGATAAATAATAAGAAGTTTATACAGTATATGGAAGGACATGAGTTCACAGTAATCGGAGATGGATTCGGTTAGAAAAATACGTTCGGTGAAGAATTTCCAATTGCCTTTATGTCAAAGAAACACAATTAAACCCACGACAATTATTCGGTGACTGAACAGAAAAACGTAGTATTATGAAGTTTAGTTGGATGGATTTCTAATTGTCCTTATGCCGAAGAAACTCAATCAAACTCCACAACTATAAGTTGGCGGAACAGAAAAACGTAGTATTAAGAAGTTTAGAGCATATATGGAACTACAAAGCCGCAAAATATTAGTCCTAGACCCACCTTTTATTATACCAATCATACATCTACTAATTGAGTCGATCAAAACATGTGTGTCCGTCCGTGGTTAAGATCGGTCAATATTAACGGGTTAAATGAAACAAAACGTTTTTGTGCAGAATAACAACTTTTAAATCAAGAAAAAAAAAATACAAAGCGAGTGCAAATATTGCACACGGAATGTAGGACTGGTCGGGCACTGTCCGATTATACAATCCGCTCACAGGGTTTTTAATAAAAAAACGGAGTAGAAAATTTGTCATAATAGGAATCATCTAGACTCCAAAGTTTGGATGAGTCTCTATAATAGAAAATCTTTTCCTTTCTATGATTAAAAGAAATAACTCAAGATTTATACAAATCCCAAGGTTTTGAGAATACCTAAGTATGTGATTAAATTATAATCACATTATTCGTATCGTATGTCAATTTAACATTTAACACTAACATCAAGATAATGTTTTTTGAATTGATAAAATAACCAGATTTATAGCTAATAGAAGGATTTCAGTTAAATAAGAAAGAAATGCGAAACACCTAAAGTTGTGTATCATAACAAAAATAAATTACTAATAGACGTATCTTATCGTATCTTACCATAAAGCTTTTTCACAATACATCGAAAGTTTGAAGCCTATCCCCTTGAATTACTTATCATACAGCTCCAAAACTTTGTTATTTATTTCACAGATTTGAACCTACCGATACGACTGGCGGTAATTGTGATGCCGATGAGATTTGTATTGGTGGCTATGCTCGCACAGTGTTTACGGTGAAAAAGCTACTTGAGGAGCAAAAGGAAAATAATGCTGTGTACTTTAATGCCGGTGATAGTTTCCAGGGTACTTTGTGGTATAATATTGGTCGCTGGAATGTTACCAGTCAATTTTTGAATATGTTGCCAGCTGATGCTATGGTAAGGAGATTTTCAGGCTATGTATTTAAAGGTGTTTTAATATGGATTTCTTTTTGTTCTTCAGACTTTGGGTAATCATGAATTCGATCATGGTGTTGAGGGTGTGGTGCCATTTATTCAATCCTTAGAAAGTCCCATGTTGGTGGCCAATATGGATGCCACCAATGAACCTTCATTGCAGGGAACCTATCAAAACTCTACGATTATTGTGAGAAATGGTCGGAAAATTGGTGTTATTGGTGTGATTTTGGAAACAACCTATGTAGGTTTTGGAATATGAAATAAATTATGGTTATAAGAATCTTGAAATATATTTACAGGATCTTGCCAACACCGGTAATTTGATATTCCGCAATGAAAGTGACACCATAGTTGAGGAGGCCCAAAAACTAAAGGCCGAGGGGGCGAACATTATTATTGTCATCTCTCACTGCGGTTATGATGTGGATAAATTGATTGCCGAAAATGCCGGTTCGGAGGTTGATGTGATTGTCGGTTCTCATTCTCACACGTTTTTGTATACTGGTGACACACCTCCGGGTCCTGACAAGCCACGTGGTGATTATCCCACACAAGTTACCCATGCTTCCGGTCATCGTGTTTTAATTGTCCAGGCCGGAGCCTACGCCAAATATGTTGGTAATTTGACAGTGTTCTTTGACAACAATGGTGATATTGTGGACTTTGAAGGGGCGCCACTTTATATGGGACCTGATGTACCTGAAGGTAAGGGAAAGAAACTTAAACTAAAAAAAAAAAGAGAAAAGAGGTCGTTAAGCCCCTAGGCAGGGCCAAAACTTTTCATAACCTCCGTCATGGGAAGCGCATTCAAAATAATAAAAAATAAGTTGGAATCGTCTGCCAGGAGGTTTATTATCCTCGGAGAAAACCTAACAGACACTCCGACTTTGAGCAGACTTCGAATAAGCGTCACTACGATTTTATGACCCATAATCGTACTTTAATTTTTAGACCCTCCTTAATCATAATTGATACTTCTTTTTGCAGATCCCGAGGTTGTTGAAGCCATGAAACCCTGGCGGGAAATTGTTGATGCCCAAGGAAAGGTTGTCGTTGGAGAAACCGTGGTGGACCTTCTGAAAGCTCCTTGCAGTTATCAGGAATGTAACCTGGGTAACTATTTCACAGATGCCATGGTTCATGCGGTAATGGAAATAACATCTACAAATTTATACCCCGACTTAACAATGTTTTTTTTTCTTGTAGTTTTTGAATTTGGCACCCTATGAAAAACCAGAGTGGACAACCGTACCCATTGGTTTGGTCAATACTGGAGCCTTGAGAGTTCCTCTCTACAAAGGAAGTAGGTTTTTGGAATATAATTATAAATTTCACAATATTTATTCGTACCCCTCCCTTCTCTCTCCCTTTAGACCTCACCTACTCCCACATTGTTACAATGTCACCATTTGAAAACATCTTAACAGCCTTCGATTTGCCTGGGGATAAACTTTTGGAAGCCCTGGAATTTGCTGTTAGTAACATTGATTACGACAATGGTGTTACCAGTTCCCACATTTTCCTACAAGCTTCGGGTCTGAAGATTACCTATGACTTCAAGAAACCTGTAAATCAACGTGTTGTCAATTTAAAAGTTCGTTGTTCCTCTTGTTCGGTGCCGAAGTATGAACCATTTAATGCCACGGCCACATATCGTATTGTGGCGCCCAATTTCTTACAGGATGGTGGTGATGGTTTCCATATGTTCCGTGACTATGGTACCAATGTCCAGTGAGTTGTTGGTGGTTGTTTTGAGGGAATTATTTTTTAACTGATATGTTTTTTTAATTACTTTACAGACCCTACATCACCGATTTGGATGCCTTGTTGGGTTACACAGAAAATGTCACACCCATTTACAGCGGCATTGAAGGTCGCATTAAGGTTGTGTAAATCCGAATGTAATGAAATTTAGCCAAATTTTTATTTTAATAAAATAATTCAACAGTATTAGATGCCGATTTTTTAAGATATTTATTTTAATAGGGGTAAGATTTAAGGGCCTACTAATACGTAAACCCTATATACTGTAGTTTTCTACTTACTTACATAGCTGGCTTGTTCCATAAGCCGAGCTTAAAAATATATCCAGGAACGTCTTGCGCAGTTTTTCCAATTTGAAAAGCCATTTTCTGCAATGTTGTCATCCACTTGATCTTTCCATCTAATTCGTGGCCTTCCCCTTCTGCGCGAACCATCAGTAGGCTCGCTTTTGTATGCCTTTTAAGCTGGGGCATTCTCATCCATTCGCACAACATGACCTATCCACCGTAGTCGCTGCAGCTCAATACGACTGACTATGTCGATATCCGCGTATAGATTGTAAAGCTCGTGGTTCATTCGACGCCGATACTCAAAATCTTTAACTACCTATAAAATCTTACTATTGGACGTCTTGCGCGTTGATACCATCAGCTTGGTCTTCTCGCCATTTACTGCCAGTTCCACTTTGACAGACTACTTCTCAATTCGTACAAAGGTGGGTGTTACCGCTCGCAATGTTCGACCCATTATATCGATAATCATCGGTGTAGGCGAGAAACATGTGTTGTTTGATGTACAGAGTGCCATTTCTGTTCACATTTGCATCTAGTATGACCTTTTCAAGCTGGATGTTGAACAGGTCACACGACAAACTGTCACCTTGTCTGAATCCTAGTTCGGTATTGAAGGGCTACGATAGGTCCTTGCCGACTTTATCTGCTGACCATGTGCCGGTAAAAGTTATCATGTAGAGCCGTATTAAGTTTGCAGGAATGCCGAACGTAGACATGGCTTTAAACACCTCAGAACGGATGGAACTGTCGAATTCGGCTTTATAGTCAACGAATAGGTGAAATGCGTCGATGATTTTTTCGTGGGTCTTTTACAGTATTTGGCGCATTGTGAAAATATGTTCTAAGGTGGATTTGCCATGTCTGAAGCTCAATGCGGCTGGTCCAATAATGTCATTGGCCATTGGCTTCAGTCGTTCACACAGCACGCTGGATAACACTTTATATGCGATGGGAAGGAGACATATTCCACAATAGTTGGCGCATATCGTCTTGTCTCCTTTTTTGTGCACAGGACACAGGATGCTGAGGTTCCAATCATTGGGCATGCATTTCTCTTGCCAAATTGCACTAATCAGCTGGTACATGCTCCTGACCAGTATCTAACTTCCGGTCTTGAGTAGATCGGCTGGTAACCCATGGGCTCCGGCTGCTTTATTGTTCTTCAGCCGATTAATTGATATTATGACCTCATCTTGGCTAAGTGGTATACATTCTATACCGTCATCTCTTATTGGTTGTGGGATATCTTCTTCACCGCCACTATTTGATACCAGAAGCTTTGGAAAATGCTCCTTCCAGATCCTCAACATGCTATCTGTATCTGTCACCAGGTTTCCATCTTCATCTCTAAAGGAGGATGTGCCTGCGTCAAAGCCTTCGGTTTGGTGTTTTACTCGTTGGTAAAATTTCCCGATTTTATTATGACTTCTGTACATCTCGATTTGCTCACGTTTTTCTTGTTCTTTCTTCTTTTTTCTGAAAATGCGTTTCTCCTCTCTCCTTTTCTCCCGATAATTCTCCATCGCATGTTGCTACTGTCTGCAGGGTTCTTCATATCAGTAGCATTACGACACTTCTGATCATACCACGGTAATTGATTGTGGTATTTGGTACCCAAGTGTTGCTTTTATTGCAGTTTACAGGTAGGTCTTTGCACAATGGCAAAGAATTGCCATCTACCTATCAGGACAAGAAGTGCTTTCTTCAAGCAGGCGGATAAGTTGAGCGTAGTAGGCTTCTGCAATCTGTTGTGTTTTTAGTAGGAGGGGTTTTCGAGTGTGGGCAACAAACCCATTGCCTCAACCCATTTTTTTATAGTTCTTATGGGTGAACTCGCGGCAAATAAAAGCGGGACCAAGATAAGCCTGGGCTTTGCCATGTTAAAGCCAATCAGAGCCGTTGCTTGGTATATATCATCCCATTTGTTTATATTACACATAAAAATGTTGGATCATTTTACCCTCTAAATATTGACGGAAATTTATCTAATTAGCTCGGGCTTATAATTGTGGTCTATATAGCTATATAGTTTTTCGTTCATTTCATACTCTAATTATCATCTGATCATAACCGAAAATTATTAACGTCGTCCTTGACAGGAACTTCATGTACAATTTCATAGCGATCAGCGGGATATTTCCACTCTCTAGTGCGGTAATAGTAATACTAGACAATATCAGAATATACGTATACGTATAAAAACCACAATATATTTAGTATCAATTTAAAGGTCAACTACTCCTCTTCGATATACTGTCAACATATCCGATCTATGTTGACCATTAAAAATTTGTAATTCATATTATTTAAAACTTGAAAAACATTAGCACAGCATATGGAAGAGATTGAATCTGAATAGTGTGTCGGGTTGGTAACAGTTACCTTACTTCTTGAATATGAGGCTCCTATCGATTGCGTTGAAATCATACTTCGTGTTAGATTGCCTTACATCCCTTCAAATAACACATCGTTAACGGCTTTCTCGGCCAACACCATGTGTTGGAGTTCTATTTCACTTAATTTTGTTGTCACTATTTCCCCAAATCTATCCCCATCGTGTGATTGCTTCGCTAATTCATTTTTTGCAAGCGATATCAGTTCATCTTCTTCAGATGAACTGATATCGCTTTTTTGGAGATGTTCATTTAATCTAGTTACAATAATACAGGGGGAGATAGAAAAAAATGCAACAGAGTCAAACGCTATAATTTTTAATTTTTTTTTTTTAAATTGTATTGAATAAAAGCAAAGAATGTCGGAAATAGCATTAACTTTTAGAATAAGTTTAGATTTGTTGGAATAGGTCACCTTTGGCACTAATTATGGCCTTCAAACGGCCAATTAAACCATCACACGCTGCCCGAATGTTGCTCTGCGGTATTTTGGCCCATTCCCGGCTTGAATTCCATCACAAATAACTTTTTTTCTGGAAAATTCTCACCAAAAAGCTTTTGTACGATTGTATTTCAATAGCTGTCGGACGAGTGGCTTAGAAATGATAGCAGTCTGAAGTTGGTTGCAGTTTTTTTTTTCATTTCACTTCTCTTTAGATCAGCAATCCTTCGCAATCCTCTGCTGTAATTAATTTTTAGGGTGTTGATTTTCTTTTTCATCTCTTCAGCATTGGCTTCCGGTCCCTATC
The DNA here is from genome assembly GCF_032173495.1 of Musca vetustissima. NCBI lineage: Eukaryota > Metazoa > Arthropoda > Insecta > Diptera > Muscidae > Musca > Musca vetustissima. The sequence continues at coordinate 38,377 of NW_026886864.1, forward strand.
CCGACATTCCTTTGTGAATATGTTCCAAAGGAATGGGAACGACTGGTAGTACTCGATAAATTCAATGATAGATCTCTTTTCATTCATAATATCCAGTTTTCTATTAAAACTTTCTTCATTTTATGTCTGTTCCAAGAACATGAAAAAATATACAATTTTTTAATGTGATAAACAATTTTTACTTTACTTTAACATATTTTTTGGCAATTGCATCTACATAACAGGTTTTTGATTTTATTTATTTTTTTAAGACCTACCGTTCCACAGTATCTTTAAAAACCAACCTCTTAGCAACCTCGTCAAACGATAACTCCGCAAATCTACAGAAAATGCATTCGTGCAAAATATATCTCAGTTAAATGGCATTGGCCGCACACTTGTGAGAGTGAGAGCACTGAGTGCAAAGAGAAAATTCAAAAAATAACGACACGATCACCGATCTCTTCGCTGCTTTTGCTAATTGAATTATTATTGAATTAAAATCGGTGTAAACAAAATACTAACTATTGTAGCAGTAAGCTCTGCGGATTTTAGTTCAGTTCAGTCAATTGTCAGCGCATATAGCGCGCGGTTAAACAACAATCTGATCGCATAATCGGTAAATGGCAAAGTTGTAGTGTTCGCGTTTTGTTTTTAGTTTTTAATTTTTTTATTATTTTTGGTGCTCCGCGTTATTGAATTATAACAACAACAACGACGTTACCTCAAGTATGAAGAAACTCTTTTTGTTGTTCGTGGCCGTTTTCTTGGCTGGCTATTTAAACGTCAGTGCCCAGCAAAATGTTCCTAAATCGGAATTGTTTCCATTATCAATAGTACATATTAACGATTTTCATGCAAGGTGTGTGTTTATATTTTTTGTTATTTTGTTATTGTTTTTATTTATTTGTTTTGTTGTTGTTGCTGCTGTCGCTTAATGCCATAATAATTGAATGTGGTTTATTATCGCCCAAGGGTAATAAACGTAAATTTTATAAGCGATTTCTTAAACGGGGAAAGAACAACAAATTTTGGACGAAGTCATTTTAAATTAGAATCTTTAATTTGGTTAAGAAGAAAACTTATGAAGAAATAAGAGAAAATTATAATTGAAATATTGGAATAGTAAATATTTATTAGATTGGTGTGTAAATTTAAAATGCAAACAATTCAAATTCGTAGGCATAACGTCCAATCAACGGGCTTATTTGCTTATTTAAAATATTTGTTTTCATAGATTTATGGAAAAATACAAATCTGCCTACAAACACAATGGACGCTTTAAAAGATTACAGGGGTCTAAAGGCGGAAACACATACGAGGATTCAGACCTGGCCATGGCACAATGAATATGTAGTCCATTTAGCACAGCTGATGCCTCGATTAACTGTCAAAGTGGGTAATTTCTACTTGAATTCGATGTGTAGTGTTGACAATCATTTGAAATATTATAAGGAAAATAATAGCGACAAAAACAAATGTTTTTGTTTTGATACATCACCTTATAATTGCATCATGGACATGGCCTTTTAATTATGCTCTATGTGAAATGCCAACTTATAAAGGAATATCAGAGTCAAACTTGATTTTAGACGCCGTTATCCTTTATTCTTTTACATTAAGTAATGCCAACTTAAAATGCCATCCTGAAGTCCTCTTATGTGTTTCCAGATGATATCACCTGTCAAAATGGTTGATTTGTTAAATGGACCTTGTTTGATGCTGCTAATAGAAATCACGAATATAAATGATCTTTGAAATGCATTGGCATTTGGTAATGAAAATGGGACATATTTGTCCATGCTTTGAGGTAGACCCCATATAAAATTCCCATATATTGTGGACACGTTGATGGTCCTAGATACATTTTCTAAACGAATTTGCTGCAAGACATTCGGATTTTTGGTGGTTAACAAAATCGCAAAAAATTATTCGCATTGGTTCATATTTTGTCATCGGCTTTGTATATCTTGGAGGACAAGGTGACAGTTTGTCTTGTGACATTTTTAACATCCTGCTGAAAAAGGTTATACGAGATGCAAATGTGAACAGAAATTACACTCTGTACACCAAACAGCATATGCTACTCACCTACGCCGACGACGACATCGACATAATGGATCGAACATTGCGATCGGTAACAGCCAGGTTTGAACGAATTCAAAAGGAGTCTGCCAAAGTGGGACTGGCAGTAAATGGCGAGAAGACCAAGCTGATGGTATCTACGAGCAAGATGTCCAGTAGACTCAGGCCAACTGAGGAACTTGAAAACTACACCTTGGAGGTAGTGAACGATTTTATATACCTCGATACTGCCATAAACAAAACTAATAACATCTGCTTCGAAATCCGAAGGGGAATGCTACTATGGTCGGAGTATGCAAATCAGAAGCAAGACCACCTCTCGCCAGACCAAACTCACGCTCTGAACGAATTGAGAAAAAGTCTGCCAAAGTCGTCTAGTAGACTCGGACCAACTGTGGAACTTGAAAACTACAGCTTCGAGGTAGTGAACGGTACCGCCATAAACAAAACTAATAACATCAGCTTTGAAATCCGAAGGAGAATAGTGTTGGCCAACAGATGCTAGAATGGGTAAGACTATGAGTAAGCAATTCAAAAACAAGACCGCTTCTCGCCGTCTGTTTAGCTCAGAGGTACACCGCCGATGGGAGTCAGTACACCGAATGCATCGAGCAGTGGACCGTAGGGTAGGAGGTATAATAGAGCCCTGTGCCGGAAAGTAAAAAAAGTAAAACACAATAGTTTTCTTACTAAATATAATTCGATAGTTTATTGGTTAGTTGGTTGGTGATAAACAATATTACATTTGGCAACGATATGCCTGTGCGCAACGATATGCGTGATGTCTTTCCGAATGACAAGTTGGTACACTTTTCTGTCAAATGACGTTGACACTAGTAAAACTTACAACAACAAATTTCCATGTGTTTGTTGTATCGTTTGTTGTACAATAACACTTGCTGTTACCTTATATTATTATACCATGGTGAATTGACTTCCATTATGAAAACGTAAACAAAGTTCAAATTTTTGAAACTAGACTTGAGAAAAAAACAGCTGTTTTTTGATTTTGGTTGCTACCTCGATGATCTTATTAACATATCTTGTAGCATTTTTATACAATTCTAAATTGAACACCACCTATTCTTGGACATCGACATAGTCAGAGGGATCGGTCTGCAGCGACTACGTTAGTGTGACAACCACCTTCTGGTTGTGTATGAATACCTTAGGCCATACCTTGTCTCATCAATCCAACCAAATGTATTTTGTGGGACATCACACAAAATATGTTATTTATTATATATGAATAGTTTTTCATATTCATATTTCACCCATCACTACATCCATGTGTAACCACACATGGATACCGCCAACACCAACATCGCATCCCGAAGAAGAGGATATTTTTTGTTATTGTTTCAGTCATTTGACTGCCTCATATTTTCCTCGTCATGTCTTTTAATCCTGAAAGAAAAAAGAAAACATTTATCCAAGTTGGTATTAATTATTTTGATAAACACTTACCCTTTTTTCCATCATTCATTGTGAATGAACATATACCACCAGCAGCAACCAACTAAAAACACAGAACATATCAATCACCTCCAAAGATTCTGTGGGGTCTCTGACTTTACCTTTATGAGAAACATTTGTCGTACCCCATCTCTCGTTTTGTAATTTTTTTTAGAATAAAATTATTATTTTTACAATAATATTATTCACGACTCACCAATCCAATAAAAAAATGTAAACAAAAGATCTATAGGGATTCTTAGATCGAAAATTGACCTTCTTACTTTTGGTGGCGTTACTACACCAAACTGTTCTCAGGTGAAATGTTGTACGACCGGCAGTACAAAATGTTGGATATGTCGATGTTGAACAATAAATCGCATCATATCCAAACAAATACATTAGAATAATTTTTATAATTTTTATGATTATAAAATAATAATAACAATTATAGTAGTATTGATTAATAATATTAACCAAAAAAACATAAATAAATTATTAAATAATTAATGACATCACCGCCCCCTACAATTGCCGCCGAACATTAAAAATGTGTAAGATCCCTCTATATAGATCGCCAAACATTAAAAAAAATGTAGGATCCACCATAGTTGGAAAAATCCGATTTTTCATCACTGGTATGAAACTCCAACGTGTGAGGTTAACCTTAAAAAGAATCACAGTGAACAATCAGTTTGCCACATTGATTAAAAGAGGTCACCAAAAGTCAAGCAATTATATTACTTCAAGTGGTGAAATTTTATCATTAAAAAAATAGAAAATAACGATAAAATTGCAAAAAAAAATATACAGTTATATATTTTTTAAAATCAATAGTTAATAATTTCCGGATAATTTTGTTGGTTAACAAAATTTTAAGATAAAAAAAAATCGACTGAACAAGATATTCAGGTGAGAATCTTTTATTGAAACATATTTTTGTTAAAAAAAAAACCATTTTCTTTAAATATGAAAAATATTTATTATATTCCATAGAATATAGTGGTAAACAAAAAAATACCACAGCTAAACTATTTGCTGATTTTTTTAACCGCGGCAATCAGCAAATACAAGCTGTGAAATAAAGGCGGATACACCACATAGCACGAACATATTTCTATGGTGAAATATAATAACAAAATGAGCCTAAAAGAAACCCCACAAAACATTAAAATCCTCAGGTTTGGAAAATAGAAGCAAAATTTGAGTGAGTACCAAAACCCAAAAAAACTTGCTATAACCTCAAACCCAAAAGTTGCCATAAAGAGCCATAATCTATTGATCCACGTGATTAAATTGGTTACATCATTCACAATAATTACATAACCATTTTGATTTTTGTAAAGAATATTTTAAGGCGTTGGTAATTGCATTACAATTATATCGTATTAGGGGTATTCACGAAAATATCCTACAATAATTAAATATGATTTAAAATAATTAAAAAATAAAAATATATAATTTGCATATAAAAATTCAATGATATACGTTAATATAATCTAAAATTAATTTTTAAAGAAAAAAATATGAAAAATTAAAATAAGATACCTAAAGTAAATATTAATCAATAATGCTAATTTAAAAATACATATAAATATAAAAACAGATAAATAAAAGAAATTGTATATATAATATATAATAAATAAAATAATGTAAGAAAACATAAAAATAAGTGCATGATATAAAAAGTTAAAAAAGACATATTATATATTATAAAAATTATACTCTAATCACAAACAATAAAAAAAAATACTATTAAAATATTGTGTAAAATATTTAAAAATTCTATAAATTTAAATAAATTGTTTAAAAGAAAAATAACTAAATTTAAATTGAATTAATAAAAAAACGAAATTAAAAATGAATATTATTTATATGATGCATTTTTGAAACTTGTTAATATTTAGCAAAATGTGTTGATTTCTAAATTAAAAATGGGTTGAAAATTAATTAGATAGCGGCTGATTTGATTGTGTTTGGGGTATTTTCAAAAATTAATGGCATGAAAATACCATGGCTGACTGAAAAATGTCATAAGGGGAGGGAAAAGCCATAGAGGTGTAACATCTAAACCTCGTTAAAGTGGAAATCTATATGGTGTTCAATTTAAACTATGGCTTAATGGTATAATATTTTGGAATACATCCGATTAATAGAATTAAATTTAACTTATCATTTATTTAACTTCGTTTGAATTCAAAAACAGGTATAAAATTTTATATTGACATTTAAAGCGGAAAGAATCCACCCATTTCCGGCGAGCTAAGCCGCAGCCTAAGACCTGCATACCAAATCCGCTTAAAACAAGTGTCACATATATGGCGCCCAACTTTCGAGCAACCCAAATTTTTTAAATTTTCAATAGACCAAACTCTTCATCTGGCTATTATCGCAGAATCGGTATCCCGGAAGGCAATTTTAATGCCATGCCGCGTTGTACAGATACTCCAATAAAGTCAAATGTTGAGTTACTGATTGAAGAAAATGACATTACAATCATAGAAGAATCATATTTTTCGGCTATAGTGCTAAATATATATTTGTTCTTCTAAGAAAGTAATAATCATAGACTTCGAAAAGTATAATCCATATAAAAGTTGATAAAAAAATCGTATTCCAAAATAAAATCATTTACATATTATAAAAAGACCAGTTTAAAATGGACACAGTATTTAAATCGTTTATTAAATTATAAGCATAATTAAATATATTTAATACAATTATATTCTAAATAATTAATTTCCTAATTAAACACATTAGAAAATAATAATATTTTAGATCTATAAAAAAACAATTGTATACAGATTTCCAAATTTAATGTAACAAATTAAATATTAAGCTGCTATCTAACAAAAATATTTCAACCCAATAAAATTATAAATATATATAAATATAATAAAATAAAAATACTAATAATTATAAAATATTTATTTTTATGTTTATAGAATCTTTATTTTGATTGTAAAACAAATTAAACAAAATTATATATATATATTTACAAAAATTATACATTAATAATTATACATTTAAAAATTATAAATAACTTAATTTTGTTAATTATATATATATATATATATATATATAGTATTGTATATTGTACTATATGCATACTATTATAAATCCATATATTATATATAGTATAAATCCACATATATCTGAAAGAAAAAAAAAAGAAATAAGTTAAAAAAAAAGAAAATTCAGATAATTCAATATAATTTTAATCAATTAAATAGTTATTTATGAAAATAATGTAAAAGAAATCATGAATTTTGAATATGCAAATTTAAAAATGGTCAAAAACAATTAATCAATTTACAAATTTTAAATATATTTAAATATATCTATCTCTATTACATAATTATATTTTCCACTTATATTTAACCTTTCATATACATTTCATAACAAATTATCAAAATGGCAAGTAAAAATCCCAATATTTTACCTAGCAGGTCTTCTACTAGAATAGCTAATAAAAACAGTACTTCTGTAGACCCTGTTCCTTCTACTTCCCATGCGGCAATACAAAATAATAATGCTATTGATAATCAAATTTCTCTCAACAATCCTGTGGCAAGTCAAGCCAACACCAACAGTTCAATAACGTCTGTCATTGATGCAAATCGTACAGTTATTCAATCTGGAATACCACCATTAATGTCTCTAAATGTTCAAGCACCAACAGGTCCACAAACGACATCCTCACCAGAAACAGGAACGTCTGTGACCAGACCTGAATTTAGTAGTTTAACAGCACAAGAAGTGAGAAATCAATTTGAAAGAGATTCTAGAAATCTACCTACAAGTGAAAATATAAATCTCGAAGCACCTATAAATAGTAATAGCGGACCAAGCTTACGTGAATATATTAATGCCTCAATTAGAGTAGCTCAATCTCAAGCTATAAGATCTATGGAAGATAGACTAGCTGTAATGATTCCTCAAGTCGTTAGAACTTCTATTAACTCTTTAGGACATTTGTCTTTCAATAGTCAAGACCAAAATAGAACTGAACAAGAACATGCAAATAATTTCCAACAACAACGACAATCTAACAATATTAATCGCGAACCTTATTCGCACAATTTGAGCCAAAATTTTGCAATGGGCTATAAACCTATAACTCCAATACAATTGCAAAAATGGGGACTAAAGTTCGATGGTTCATCAAAAAATATTAGCGTAGAAGAATTTGTGTTTAGAGCTGAATCCTTAAGACTGGATTATTGTTGTCCTTGGGATGTTTTCGTCAAAGGATTCCATCATTTACTAACCGGAAGAGCTTATGATTGGATTTGGCAATTTCGCCAACAAAACCCTTTGTGTGAATGGGATTTCTTAAAATATAACTTTATAAGAAAGTTTAGAAATTTCGAAAGTGATTTTGAAATCCAAAGAAAAATTATTGAACGTCGACAGCTTCCTTCTGAAACTGCCGACATCTATATATCTGAGATCATAAAACTCAAAAACCAAATGAGAATTCCCATCCCTGAGTTTGAAATAGTGCGAATAATTAAGGACAATCTCAAAGAAGGTCTAGTTCAACTCATATATCCAAAGAATATAGAATCTATAGACATCTTAATAGAAGAGTGTAGACGAGCTGAAACAAATATTGCAAAAAGAATGTTATATCGACAACAACAACAAAATTTTCGAAAAATTCATGAAATCGAATTCGAAAATGAACCATTTGATCCAGTTTCTAACGTCGAAGCAATTCACACAAACATGCCAGTAAAACAAATAACTTGCTGGAATTGCAAGAAACTTGGACATTCATTTATCGACTGCGAGCTTGAACAACGAAATATATTTTGTTACAAATGTGGGTTCGACGGAGTAACGTCACCCAAATGTCCTAAATGTGTGGGAAACCAATACAAGAGCATGGTGAAAACTGGGAACCCATGTTCTCAAAAGGAGATTTCCCAGTAAAACCAAAAAACACAGATTTTCCAATAATAAAAACTACCCAGACATTCAATCAAAAACCAAATAATTTTCAGCTAGCCAAAACAAACTGTCCAACAACAAAACTAAAAAACATTGTTCCTTATGAAGTAAGACTAGAGCAATATAAAAAGAAAAGAGAAGAAATTTTTAAAGATTTTGTGCCTGAATTAAGTAAAAAAATAACAAAGGCAAGAAAAGGTTATATCAGAAGAAAGGAAGAAAGAAAAATCATAGCATCTGCATATTTGGATATCGATAATGATATCAGACCATACATGCAAGTCAAACTAAATGGCATTGAATTGACAGGTTTAATGGACAGTGGAGCATCAATAAGTTGTTTAGGTTCAAAATGTATAGAAAATGTTGAAGAAATGAATTTACCAATTTTGAATTTTAAATCTAGCCTAAAAACCGCGGATGGTAAACAACAACAAATTATTGGCAAAGTTCAAGCTAAGGTACAATGTGGAAATAAAACCAATATAATGACATTTTATTTAGTACCCTCTTTAAAGCAAAAACTGATTTTAGGATATGATTTTTGGCAAAAATTTAACTTCAAAATTTCCTTTGAACCAAATATTAAATCCAATGAAATATCAGAGATTGAGATAGACAGAAATATGCATAGTTTATCATATGAGCAGAATATTAGGTTAGAGAACGCCAAACTGTCATTTCGTTGCTATACGAAATACGGTCTTGGGAAAACTAATCTGGAAAAACACGTAATAGATATTGGAAGTGCTCCTCCTAAGAAAATGAGGTATTATCCAGTTAGTCCCGCCGTACAAAAATTAATGTACGACGAATTAGACCGTATGCTCAAACTTGACGTGATAGAAGTAGCACAAAATGCGGAGTGGAATAACAGAGTTACCCTTGTCATAAAACCAAATAAAAACAGATTATGTTTAGATGCAAGGGAACTCAATAAAGTGACCCGTAAAGACGCTTATCCACTGCCTAATATAGAAGGTTTATTAGCAAGACTCGGAGATACGCATTACATATCTGCTATAGATCTAAAGGACGCATTTTGGCAAATTCCTCTGGAGGAATCAAGCCGTCCTTTGACAGCATTCACAGTACAAGGTAGACCTCACTACCAATTTAAGGTTATGCCATTTGGATTGTGTAATGCTGCTCAAAGGATGTGCAGGTTGATGGATAAAGTTATTCCTCCTGAGTTGAAAGACCGTGTTTTTGTGTACCTGGACGACCTATTAGTGGTATCGCAAAACTTCGATATGCATATGGAAATGCTTAAAATAGTAGGTGATAGATTAACGAATGCTGGTTTAACCATAAATATGGACAAATCAAAATTCTGCTATAAAGAGCTAAAATATCTTGGCTATATTGTTGGAGCAGGCAAATTAAAACCAGATCCTGGAAAAATAGAAGCCATAGTCAATATAAAATTGCCCAAAAATCAAAAGGATGTAAGAAAATTTCTTGGTACCGTTGGATGGTATCGTAGATTCATCCACGATTTTTCTACATTAACTTCTCCTTTAACGGATACTTTAAAAAAATCTCCGAAATTCATAATGACACCACAAGCTAGTGACTTTTTATCAAGTCCAGATTTTTCAAGACACTTTTTTGTCCAATGTGACGCCTCAAACGTTGGAATTGGCGCTGTTCTCTTTCAAAAGGATGATGATAATGAAGAACACCCTATTGAATACTTCTCCAAGAAATTGAACAGTGCGCAGAGAAACTATTCCACGACAGAAAAAGAATGTTTGGCAGTAATATTGGCCATAGAGCGATTCAGGCAGTATATCGAGTTAATGGACTTCACAGTCATAACCGACCATTCAAGCCTTCAATGGTTGATGAGACAGAAAGACCTTAACGGACGTCTAGCGAGATGGAGCCTAAAACTCCAAGGGTATAAGTTTAACATTGAACACAGAAAGGGAACCAAAAATGTAGTACCTGATATGTTATCTCGGTTAGACATGGAAGAAATATATATCGACACAACTTCTCTAATTGATCTTAACTCAGAAGAATTCAAAGATCCGAATTATTTGAGTCTAATAGACACTATAGAACAGAATAAGAATAGACTACCAGATTTAAAAGTGCTCGATGGAGTTGCGTACAAAAGGGTTAAGTTTAATCAAATTGATGTTGAAAATGAAGAAGCATGTTGGAGAATTTATGAACTTAGCCAAAGATATAATTAAAAAATCATGAGATTGTCATGGTGGTATAGCAAAGACTATACATAATATAAGGCAATATTTTTATTGGCCATCAATGGTCACAGATGTAAAAACCCACATTAATAGTTGTGATACGTGTAAGGAAATAAAACACCCTAAACAAACCCTTAGACCACCTATGGGAAATGAAGTGATCATTACGGCCATTTCAAAAGGTACTTTTTAAATTTATTGAATTCATTATAAGTCAGGTAAAACATTATTTTTATGGTGGTATAATATTGCAAACGCTGTGCCATTAAATTAAAAAATGGAGTTGCGTTTACAAAAGAGTTATTTTTTAATCAAATAATGTTGAAAATGAAGCCAATATTCTTATATTATGTATGGATATATATAAATATATTGTTTGCTCACATAGAAAACTTATTAAAGATATAATTTTAAAAATTTCACTTAATCTATGTTCTATTAACTTATATTGAATTCTTCTGACTTGATCAATAGAGAATATATGGTATTCGGAAATCTACAAATTAATATACTTATACCCTTGGATTTAGGCAATAGGTTTTATTATCATTATGAATTTATGACTGAAATTTTTTTAAAGTATCCGTTAAAGGAGAAGTTAATGTAGAAAAATCAAATTTTTAGTTTTTCGAAAGAGTCACTAGCTTGTGGTGTCATTATGATGACAGTATCCATTTTTTAAAGGAGAAGTTAATGTAGAAAAATCGTGGATAATCTTTCTTACATCCTTTTGATTTTTGGGCAATTTTATATTGACTATGGCTTCTATTTTTCCAGGATCTGGTTTTAATTTGCCTGCTCCAACAATATAGCCAAGATATTTTAGCTCTTTATAGCAGAATTTTGATTTGTCCATATTTATGGTTAAACCAGCATTCGTTAATCTATCACCTACTATTTTAAGCATTTCCATATGCATATCGAAGTTTTGCGATACCACTAATAGGTCGTCCAGGTACACAAAAACACGGTCTTTCAACTCAGGAGGAATAACTTTATCCATCAACCTGCACATCCTTTGAGCAGCATTACACAATCCAAATGGCATAACCTTAAATTGGTAGTGAGGTCTACCTTGTACTGTGAATGCTGTCAAAGGACGGCTTGATTCCTCCAGAGGAATTTGCCAAAATGCGTCCTTTAGATCTATAGCAGATATGTAATGCGTATCTCCGAGTCTTGCTAATAAACCTTCTATATTAGGCAGTGGATAAGCGTCTTTACGGGTCACTTTATTGAGTTCCCTTGCATCTAAACATAATCTGTTTTTATTTGGTTTTATGACAAGGGTAACTCTGTTATTCCACTCCGCATTTTGTGCTACTTCTATCACGTCAAGTTTGAGCATACGGTCTAATTCGTCGTACATTAATTTTTGTACGGCGGGACTAACTGGATAATACCTCATTTTCTTAGGAGGAGCACTTCCAATATCTATTACGTGTTTTTCCAGATTAGTTTTCCCAAGACCGTATTTCGTATAGCAACGAAATGACAGTTTGGCGTTCTCTAACCTAATATTCTGCTCATCTGATAAACTATGCATATTTCTGTCTATCTCAATCTCTGATATTTCATTGGATTTAATATTTGGTTCAAAGGAAATTTTGAAGTTAAATTTTTGCCAAAAATCATATCCTAAAATCAGTTTTTGCTTTAAAGAGGGTACTAAATAAAATGTCATTATATTGGATTTATTTCCACATTGTACGTTAGCTTGAATTTTGCCAATAATTTGTTGTTGTTTACCATCCGCGGTTTTTAGGCTAGATTTAAAATTCAAAATCGGTAAATTCATTTCTTCAACATTTTCTATACATTTTGAACCTAAACAACTTATTGATGCTCCACTGTCCATTAAACCTGTAAATTCAATGTCATTTAATTTAACTTGCATGTATGGTCTGATATCATTATCGATATCCAAACATGCAGATGCTATGATTTTTCTTTCTTCCTTTCTTCTGATATAACCTTTTCTTGCCTTTGTTATTTTTTTACTTAATTCAGGCACAAAATCTTTAAAAATTTCTTCTCTTTTCTTTTTATATTGCTCTAGTCTTACTTCATAAGGAACAATGGTTTTTAGTTTTGTTGTTGGACAGTTTGTTTTGGCTAGCTGAAAATTATTTGGTTTTTGATTGAATGTCTGGGTAGTTTTTATTATTGGAAAATCTGTGCTTTTTGGTTTTACTGGGAAATCTCCTTTTGAGAACATGGGTTCCCAGTTTTCACCATGCTCTTGTATTGGTTTCCCACACATTTAGGACATTTGGGTGACGTTACTCCGTCGAACCCACATTTGTAACAAAATATATTTCGTTGTTCAAGATCGCAGTCGATAAATGAATGTCCAAGTTTCTTGCAATTCCAGCAAGTTATTTGTTTTACTGGCATGTTTGTGTGAATTGCTTCGACGTTAGAAACTGGATCAAATGGTTCATTTTCGAATTCGATTTCATGAATTTTTCGAAAATTTTGTTGTTGTTGTCGATATAACATTCTTTTTGCAATATTTGTTTCAGCTCGTCTACACTCTTCTATTAAGATGTCTATAGATTCTATATTCTTTGGATATATGAGTTGAACTAGACCTTCTTTGAGATTGTCCTTAATTATTCGCACTATTTCAAACTCAGGGATGGGAATTCTCATTTGGTTTTTGAGTTTTATGATCTCAGATATATATATGTCGGCAGTTTCAGAAGGAAGCTGTCGACGTTCAATAATTTTTCTTTGGATTTCAAAATCACTTTCGAAATTTCTAAACTTTCTTATAAAGTTATATTTTAAGAAATCCCATTCACACAAAGGGTTTTGTTGGCGAAATTGCCAAATCCAATCATAAGCTCTTCCGGTTAGTAAATGATGGAATCCTTTGACGAAAACATCCCAAGGACAACAATAATCCAGTCTTAGGGATTCAGCTCTAAACACAAATTCTTCTACGCTAATATTTTTTGATGAACCATCGAACTTTAGTCCCCATTTTTGCAATTGTATTGGAGTTATAGGTTTATAGCCCATTGCAAAATTTTGGCTCAAATTGTGCGAATAAGGTTCGCGATTAATATTGTTAGATTGTCGTTGTTGTTGGAAATTATTTGCATGTTCTTGTTCAGTTCTATTTTGGTCTTGACTATTGAAAGACAAATGTCCTAAAGAGTTAATAGAAGTTCTAACGACTTGAGGAATCATTACAGCTAGTCTATCTTCCATAGATCTTATAGCTTGAGATTGAGCTACTCTAATTGAGGCATTAATATATTCACGTAAGCTTGGTCCGCTATTACTATTTATAGGTGCTTCGAGATTTATATTTTCACTTGTAGGTAGATTTCTAGAATCTCTTTCAAATTGATTTCTCACTTCTTGTGCTGTTAAACTACTAAATTCAGGTCTGGTCACAGACGTTCCTGTTTCTGGTGAGGATGTCGTTTGTGGACCTGTTGGTGCTTGAACATTTAGAGACATTAATGGTGGTATTCCAGATTGAATAACTGTACGATTTGCATCAATGACAGACGTTATTGAACTGTTGGTGTTGGCTTGACTTGCCACAGGATTGTTGAGAGAAATTTGATTATCAATAGCATTATTATTTTGTATTGCCGCATGGGAAGTAGAAGGAACAGGGTCTACAGAAGTACTGTTTTTATTAGCTATTCTAGTAGAAGACCTGCTAGGTAAAATATTGGGATTTTTACTTGCCATTTTGATAATTTGTTATGAAATGTATATGAAAGGTTAAATATAAGTGGAAAATAAATTATGTAATAGAGATAGATATATTTAAAGATTGTAAATTGATTAGTTGTTTTTGACCATTTTTAAATTTGCATATTCAAAAATTCATGATTTTTTTACATTATTTTCATAAATAACTATTTAATTGATTAAAATTATAATGAATTATCTGAATTTTCTTCTTTTTTAACTTATTTCTTATTTTTTTCTTTCAGATATATGTGGATTTATACTATATATAATATATGGATTTATAATATTATGCATATAGTACAATATACAATACTATATATATATATATATATATATATATATAAATATAAATAATTAACAAAATTAAGTAATTTATAATTTTTTTTTTAATATATAATTTTTAAATGTATAATTTTTAAATGTATAATTTTTGTAAATATATATAATTTTGTTTAATTTGTTTTACAATCAAAAATAAAGATTCTATAAACATAAAAATAAATATTTTATAATTATTAGTATTTTTATTTTATTTTCTTGATAATTTTATTGGGTTGAAATATTTTTGTTAGATAGCAGCTTAATATTTAATTTGTTACATTAAATTTGGAAATCTGTATACAATTGTTTTTTTTTTATAGATCTAAAATATTATTATTTTCTAATGTGTTTAATTAGGAAATTAATTATTTAGAATATAATTGTATTAAATATATTTAATTATGCTTATAATTTAATAAACGATTTAAATACTGTGTCCATTTTAAACTGGTCTTTTTATAATATGTAAATGATTTTATTTTGGAATACGATTTTTTTATCAACTTTTATATGGATTATACTTTTCGAAGTCTATGATTATTACTTTCTTAGAAGAACAAATATATATTTAGCACTATAGCCGAAAAATATGATTCTTCTATGATTGTAATGTCATTTTCTTCAATCAGTAACTCAACATTTGACTTTATTGGAGTATCTGTACAACGCGGCATGGCATTAAAATTGCCTTCCGGGATACCGATTCTACGATAATAGTGCGGCTTAGCTCGCCGGAAATGGGTGGATTCTTTCCGCTTTAAATGTCAATATAAAATTTTATACCTGTTTTTGAATTCAAACGAAGTTAAATAAATGATAATTTAAATTTAATTCTATTAATCGGATGTATTCCAAAATATTATACCATTAAGCCATAGTTTAAATTGAACACCATATAGATTTCCACTTTAACGAGGTTTAGATGTTACACCTCTATGGCTTTTCCCTCCCCTTATGACATTTTTCAGTCAGCCATGGTATTTTCATGCCATTAATTTTTGAAAATACCCCAAACACAATCAAATCAGCCGCTATCTAATTAATTTTTCAACCCATTTTTAGTTTAGGAATCAATACATTTTGATTAAATATTTACAAGTTTCAAAAATTCATCAGATAAATAATATTCATTTTTAATTTCGTTTTTTTTTTAATTAATTAAATTTACAAATTTAAATTTAGTTATTATTCTTCTAAACCAATTTATTAAATTTGAAGTATTTTTAAATATTTTACACAATAGTTTAATAGTAAATTTTCTTATTCTTTCTGATTAGAATATGATTTTTATAATATATAATATGTCTTTTTAACTTTTAATAGCATGCACTTATTTTTATGTTTTCTTACATTATTTTATTTATTATATATTATATATACAATTTCTTTTATTTATCTGTTTTTATATTTATATGTATTTTTAAATTAGTATTATTGATTAATATTTACTTTAGGTATCTTATTTTAATTTTTCATATTTCTTTCTTTTAAAAATTATTTTTAGCTTATATTACCGTATATCATAGAATTTTTATATGCAAATTATATGTTTTCTCTAAGTATATATATTTTTTTATTTTTAATTATTTTAAATCAATTTTAATTATTGTAGGATATTTTCGTGAATACCCTTAATATGATATAATTGTAATGCAATTACTAACGCCTTAAAATATTCTTTATAAAATCAAAATGGTTATGTAATTATTGTGAATGATGTAATCACGTGGATCATTAGATTATGGTTCTTTATGGCAACTTTTGGGTTTGAGGTTATAGCAAGTTTTTTTGGGTTTTGGTACTCACTCAAATTTTGGTTCTATTTTCCAAACCTGAGGATTTTAATTAATGTTTTGTGGGGTTTCTTTTAGGCTCATTTTGTTATTTCTGTCACCATAGAAATATGTTTGTGATATGTGGTGTATCCGCCTTTATTTCACAGCTTGTATTTGCTGATTGCCGCGGTTAAAAAAATCAGCAAATAGTTTAGCTGTGGTATTTTTTTGTTTACCACTATATTCTATGGAATATAATAAATATTTTTCATATTTAAAGAAAATGGATTTTTTTTAAAAAAAAAAATATGTTTCAATAAAAGATTCTCACCTGAATATCTTGTTCAGTTGATTTTTTTTTTTTTATCTTAAAATTTTGTTAACCAACAAAATTATCCGGAAATTATTAACTATTGATTTTAAAAAATATATAACTGTATATTTTTTTTGCAATTTTATCGTTATTTTCTATTTTTTTAATGATAAAATTTCACCACTTGAAGTAATAAAATTGCTTGACTTTTGGTGACCTCTTTTAATCAATGTGACAAACTGATTGTTCACTGTGATTCTTTTTAAGGTTAACCTCACACGTTGGAGTTTCATACCAGTGATGAAAAATCGGATTTTTCCAACTATGGTGGATCCTACATTTTTTTAATGTTTGGCGATCCATATAGAGGGATCTTACAAATTTTTAATGTTCGGCGGCAATTGTAGGGGGCGGTGATGTCATTTGATTGTTTAATAAAAATGATAAAAATCATTTTAATATATAAAAATATCCAACATTTTGTATGCCGATCGTACAACATTTCACCTGGGAACAGTTTGGTGTAGTAACGCCATAATATATTTGTTTAGATCTTTTGTTTACATTTTTTTATTGGTGAGTCGGTGAATCCGAATAATATTATTGTTAAAAAAAAAATACAAAAAAGGAGGGATGGGGACGACAAATATAGTTGCTGCTTGGTTTGGTGCAAATATTTCCCATCGAGGTATATATTTCCCATCGAGAATACTTTGGAGGTGATTATATTTGTTTGGTGTTTTCAGTTGGTTGCTGCTGGTGGTATATGTTCATTCACAATGAATGATGGAAAAATGGTAAGTGCTTATCAAAAATAATTAATAACAATTTGGATAAATGTTTTCTTTTTTTTCAGGATTAAAATACATGACGAGGAAAATATGAAGCAGCCAAATGACTGAAACAATAACAAAAAAATATCCTCTTCTTCGGGATGCGATGTCGGTGTTGGCGGTATCATTACACATAGATGTGGTGACGGGTGAAATATGAATATGAAAAACTATTCATATATAATATATAACATATTATGTGTGATGTCCCACAAAATACGTTTGGTTGGATTTATGAGACAAAGTATGGCCTAAGGTATTCATACACAACCAGAAGGTGGTTGTCACAAATTATTAAGCCCAAATATGGATTTGGATATGCAGAAAGGTAGTTATGATGGTTTCCAACTTATTTTTTTACATTTCTGTGTGAAAAGTAGGAATGGTACAAAATATAGCTCTGACTTTCTTCTTTTTAAGAAACAATTGTTAAGGTGGTTACTACATTGTTGATGGAATCATCCTCATCTGAAAGTGATGATGATGATGAGGTATTTTTTCAAGCAATATTGATAAGAGAGGACAAACTTTTCCATGATGTTTTACATATTACGAAGAAAAACAAAAGAAATGCGGTCAAAAAATACATTGAATGTATTGTGCCCACATACACGGAGGAAGAATTTAGAAGACATTTCCGTGTATCAAAAAGCCTATTTAAAAGCCTATGTCAAAGGTTATCCAACTGGGACATGTATAAAAAAATGCGTCCAGACAAGAAATTCTCAGAAGAGACGAATATCCTGGTATTTTTGTGGTTTGCCGGCCACGAGGCGTGCAGTTATAGAGACATTGCAGACCGATTCGATCTATCTCTGTTTACGGTAGGTGCAATTATATCAAGGATATCTCTCTTTTTGAGTTCGATGAGCCCGGAAGTCATAAAATGGCCTACGAAGGAGGAAAAAAGAAGGTCCGCACAATGTTTTGACAACAAATGTTTTTTTAAAAAGGCAATAGGTAGTACCACATTTTCGATTGTTTAGAAAAAATAAAGATATGTTTATTTTCGCAGGTTGTATTGACGGCACACATATCGTTATTGACCCTCCCAGCTCTGGAAAGGATGATTATGTCGATAGGAAAGGCGATGTAACTTTATGCTTGCAAGGTATATGTAACCAAGAAAAGAAATTTATTAATATATTTGTTGGGTATCCTGGCTCATGCCACGACAGCTGGGTTTTCAGAAATTCGCCGATTGGGGGAAAGTTGTCTACGTACTGTGAAGGTAATATTCTTGTCCAACACATATTCGGGATTTATTGACTTTTTCTCCAGAAATATTCCGTCAAGTTCACTGTAATATAAAATAATAAAATTAATTAAAAGGAATAGTGCTAAATCGTCTTAGAATTTTACGCTGATTAAGAATATATATACTTTGTTGGGTCTAAAATGATTATTTCGATGAGTTACAAACGGAATGATGAACTCAATATACCCTGCATACTTTTTTTGGTGGAGGGTATAAAAATGTCTGTCTGGCTGGTCAATGTCGGTCATCATTTTCCATGTTCTTTAAATTTTCACATCACAATAAATTTATTAGTATTAGATGAAGAGGAATATTTCGGTCCACTATATCAGCAATCATCCAAAAAATATGACATGTCTCATATAAAATGAAGGAAGTTGTCGATATACCTGATACCTTATTATGCTTATATCAGGCTTATGATATTAATGGACAATATTGGCCAACTTCTTCGGAATCACCATGGGAGTGATCAAAATCAACTTTTTATGCAGTCATTAAACAAATACAAATTCATTTAAATAATCAAACATTGGCTGAGGGTATACATTTGTCCGCAAAATTACTGATACTATTTAACTTTTTAATTAACAACTTGATTACCTTTTATAGGGACATGTCTGTCGATCACGACCAGTTTTTGAATTATGAAGCTGCATGTTCTTGTATTGCCGCTCCAAACTATAAAACTTATTTTCCACTTGCGCTATGGTAAAATCATGCCCATTCGCCTTAAGCTCCTCTGAAATCTTTGTCCACATCTGTTTTTTGTTTTTTAGCGAAGCCACTTTTCCGACTAAAGGCCGCAAATCCTTATATTTGTTAATTAAAAGTTTTGTTGAGGAATCCAACCAAATGGACTTTTTGCCGTCGGGCTCTGGGCTTTGTGGTTCACAGCCTTCTTCGAGTTGGCATTGAGACTCAAAGATCGGGTTAAACACAAGTGGCTCCTCCATGCTTTCGTCGGAAACAACATTCGGCGAAAAAATTAACTCGTCACATTCCTCAATCCCCTCGATACCACTTGCCAAAGCGTTCCTAAACTCTGTATCTAAAAGAAAAGCAAATGTCATTATACAAAAGTATTTTTATTCTATGCAAAAAAAACTTACCATTACTAACACGTTTAAAAGTTTCTGGGGAACACATCAAATCTATCTTTCTTTTATTGCTCATTTTTTTATTTTATTTCCTTTTTATTTCAAAAACTTGTTAAACTGGTTGTGTTTTCTTTCTTTTAATTCTTTATAATGGCGGACAAATTGGTTTGTTTTGACAAATCAGCTGATTAGTTGCAAGCTTCTGCAGGGATGCCGTCTGTTTACTTTTCGCATTTTTCTTGCAAAAGAGAATAAAACTACCTTACTCTCTCAGAAAGAAGTTACTGGACAATTCCTGCAGGGAAAGTAACCAGACACACCTAATGATTCCTGTCATTACTCTTATTTCAGCATTGCTCAGGTTCAACAGTGAGTGCGTTCTTTTGGTAGACAGAGTTGCCAAATGGATCTTGACACGATGCACATAGGTTCGTTGTGCCCAAGTTCACAGGTTCTTTCGTCGAAGAATGCCTCAAAGTTCCGTCGTTCGTCGTCTCTTTCATTACCCAAGATGTCACAATGTCCTGGTACCCAACACAACCGGTAGCTGTAAGTAAGTTCTTCCAAACTTCCAGAGGAGGTTGATGTCTTCTCTGTACTAAGCTGTTTCTCCGCCGTTTGTTGTCCAGCGACAGCCGCATGTGAGGTAGAAGGATCTGCCAGACGTGAAGTCATCATCTTCTTGGGTGAGGGTTTCGGACCTTCTGAAGAGCGGATGCACTTCACAGATTTGCTCTGTGGGGCGACATTTGCTCCCCCAGGAGACGATGGTTCCTTGCCTGACTTTCTCTTCTTCCTGATTCGACCACTAGTGGATCCACCCAAAGCTTTAGCATCACTTTTGTCGCTAGGTGCAGAATCGGGCTTTGAGAAAGAGCCCTCCACACGTTGATCACCCTTATGGGTGACATTTTGTTTCGGGATGTTCTCAATTGCCCTTTCATGTGCCTTCCCACTAGGGTTCGGCTTCGAGCTGGGCTTCAGGTCAGAAGTCCGCTTAGCACCTTTGTCAGAGACAGTGGGCTTCGCCGATTCAACCATTTTTGTGCGAGTAGTAGGATTCGGGAGGGAGATCCTGTCCATCTCGAGTTCACGATGGAGATCGTGCGGGATCAAATTCGCGTCTCGCCCACGAATTTGCCGACACAGGACCTGTGGTAATCAGACTTGAAGTCGGTCGGTCAACAGGGTCTGCGCTTCCTTCGTTACTACTACAGCTATCCCCCTATGTAGGCATGGCTGGGATCACCGTGGTGTCCAGTTCATCATCAGTTAGGGTAAGATTTAGTAGCAGTTCCTCCGGAAACGTATCCACAACATTGCTCTTCCGGTACCAATCTGTGTAACTGGTCGAAAAGTTCCTTACTTTCTCATCTAGACTATCGCGGATAGCGCTTAGAGTCCCGTGTAGGTCGTCCCCTCCAAGAACTACAGTGCTGTCAGCCAGAGACTGATTATCAGTCAGTCTTGACATGCGCATTTGCCAAAGGTATAGCCGGTTCGTCAACGTTTTGGTATTAAATTGATGCACTTGTAACAGATGCACTCCAACAGTCGGATCACAATCGTTTGATCTCGACGACACGATTGCCGCCGGTACTGGGTTATTAATTCCCTGCACCGTAACATTATTCTTTTTACTTCTTTTACCCATCTTTTACCCCCCGATCCATTTTGGTCCACGGTTTCCACGAAGTGCAGAGAAAAGTTGATCTAGGGGACTTAGGTCAGTTTCACTCCCATCCACCAACCGGAAAGACGCGCCTAGTAGAAGATTGGCAACTCCCCTAGGCGTAATGTAAATCCAGCCATGTTTCGTGATCTAATGCAAGATCTATACGAGTAATACAATCCAAAAAAGTCAATAGACTTGACGATTTAATTACTTCACAACTATTTTTATACTTATGGTATATTTGTAGAGACTTTTTGTAAAAGTATAAATGAAATGTTCTTTTTTGAATTTATTATAAACTGAAAACCAGAGTATTGTACTTTTTAAATATGCGCTATGCTTGAGATGATACTCATTCTGTGCGTAAAAATACCATTGCTGGGTATAACCATGGTATAATTATTACAAGGTAGGGCACTGCTACCAACTGATTATAATTTTTTCTCAAGGTGGCTTGTTCAATCAAATCAAAATACATATTTTGGGTATGTGTGTATTGTTTTGAATACAATATCAAATAAATTCAAAATAAATTGAAATATATTCAAGTTTAATTGAAATGAAAATAAAGTTTTTAACACGTTTGTCTGGAAGTAATTACTTTGTTATGGATGAAACAAAAATTTTATGGTATTCCCTACTGGATTTTGGGAAGAAATCATAACCTTTCATTAATTTTTCGCGTTTTTAATTTTGTGTTGAAAAAATGTCAAATAAACACAAACACTTGTTGCGTATATTTATTTTATTTTTGTATTATTGTACCATGGGTATAACTTTAAATTTAAATACAATATCAATATTTTTTCGTTAATAGGATTAAACTATTTTGAATATTTAAAAAAAAAAACAAAAACACAAAATTTTATATAAAAAAATACACAGATTACAAATGAATGTCCGGCATACGAAAAACATACAATTATTTATTGAGGCTTATAGACCGGATTTCGTTAACCCAGTGGGTTTCAATTGTCAATTCCTTTGCATATATGTCAAATAAATCCTAATAAAGTATGTTAACCAGGTAAAAAGTTCTAATGTATATGTCGTTTTATTAAAATATATTCAGCATTTGGTTTGCTCCCGTACAGCAAGAATTTCGTTGATATGTCAAAAATATTTTGCCAAAACAAACAGATTGACAATATTTTTTACACAAATTCTTGTAGAAAATGTTAATAAAATAATTGCCAAAAAACTCTTCGAAATTCGGAGAGTTTTTTAATTTTTGGTTCAACATTACAACAACATTTTTGACATTTATTTGCACCAACAGCTGGGCCGATGTTAGAAAGACGGGAATTTTGTATTTATATTGCCTAAAATCGGTCAAAATGACCTCATTCTGAAAGAATTTTTTTTGTGTAACGAAATTTTTTTTAACTTATTTTTTAATATTTTTTACATTATTTACAATCATACAAAACGTTGTTATAATTTGTTTTTTGAGTTTCCCATTTCAAAAAATTCCGGACAAAATGTTCGAAAAAGAGGAAGTCTTTACTCTAAGTGTGAAATCGACTGGAAATATAAAATTTATTTTTCCCGATTTGTGTGTTCGTTTGTGTTTCTAGAGTAGCAAACGGATTTCGATGTTGTTGTACCAATCTGGGCATATAAGAAATTTACTTTATACAATAATAAAAGCAGTTTGATTATTTAATATTTCAAAAAGGTCAAAATGACCGCTTTTAGGCAATATAGGTATAGCACATGTGAATACGGGAAATGAAAGAGGGGAGGAAGCAGCTACTATGATTAATAAACGTAGTTCTATGTGGTACAAAAAGTCACCAAATTTTAAAAAGCTGGGCATAATATACACAATTGTTTTTGTACTTGAAATTGAAAAACAGTCATATTGACTGACTTCGGCAATCTAGTGTTAAATATATCTTGGCACAAGTCGTTTATTTTGAAAATGGTCCCTGGATGACCTTATTAATAGGTCATGGTTTTCGCAATGGAAGTCAATTCACAATAATGGATTTTGACAGCATACTTGAGAAACTGTAGATATCCAGCTGGTCTTATTAAGTGTGTCTGGTTACTTTTCCTGTAACATTTATTCAGTAAGTTCTAGTTCAGATAGTAAGCCTTTCTTATTCTCTTTTGCGATAATACTGAAAAAAGTAAACAGACAACATTTAGTAAGATTTAGCAAATAAACAGCTGATTCAAGAAAACATTTGATTTGCGCCAAAATAAACAACAAACAAAGGCATAGACTAATGCAGGCATGCTTACCCATATACGCTACCGTAACTGAGGGTCGATGGGTAAACACATTTTCTCTTTCTTTCTCCTTACATCAGCCGTTTTTAATGGTGAATTCTCAGTTACGCTCGCACACACTAGCTCTCAATTTAATTTTGCCCAACACTGGACTAATGAAAATATAAGGTTCGTTCGTTTACTCAATAATTTGTACGAATTTGTACAAATTATTACAAAATGTTGTTCGTTTACCCAAAACTCCAGTAAAAGAGAGTGAATTGAGAGAGCAGATTTGACAGTTGTGTTACTGAGTATTTGCAAATTCTTACAAGGAAAATTTACTCAGTAAGAATTTTCTTGTACCATCAGCTGATATTTAATCAGCGGTTTTCCTATATTTTGTAAACAAACAACAAAATTGTCCTCAACCAAATTGATTGTTTTGTGAATTTTATATTGATTTTGTATTATTAAACATTAAAATTGATGAAGAAAACGCAAGTATTGGTAAACAACATACATTTTCCGCTTGTTATCCATTTTTCTAATAAAAATGCTGTTTTTTAGTTTGCGCCAATTTGTTTGTTGTTTTAATCAGCTGTGTCGAAACAATCTTTTTACTGGATGTTGTTCGTTTACTTTTTGCAGTTTTCTCTCTTGAGAAGGAAAAATTCGTATTTACTCTCTGCAAATTCTTACTGAGTAAATATTACTGGGAAAGTAAACGAACGAACCTATAGACGACGAAATGCTCTCACCAGTCCTCTCTGAATTGAGTCTGCTGAATGCGCTACTCAATTTTAAATGCTGATTTACTTAATTGTTTGAACTTTTTAATTTGGAATGCCACTAAATATAGTTAGTTTTAAGCAAAAACTATATCCTCAGATAAAAACATTAAAGAAAAATAGACCATTTTCCACAAAAAACGTCTTTAAAAATTTTTGAGTTTTTTATTTTGAGTCACTTGACTGCGCATTTTTTGAGTATTTCGTCGTCTTTATTTTCATTAGTCTATGACAAAGGACGAACACACTTATTTGTATTGCATTTAATATTAAAAATAAAATAATAATAATAAAAGAAAAATTGATCTGGTATGTTCCCCGGGAACATTTAAGCTCCCTGCATCAATACATTGCCCTCTATCTGGAACTTGCCTAAAAATATATAAGGAATTAGTTTCTAATAATTTGCATTACTTACGAATTTTCTTCCATTTTCTGTAATTAACTTCAAATTGAACTTTGCAAATTAAAAAAAAAATTGTTTTAAATAATTTTTGTGTTTGGACTCTCTTTTACTGGATTTTTGTGTAAACAGACAACATTTAGTAACATTTGGTAACAATTGTTACCTGAGTTGCAAAATCTTACTGAATAAAATTCTTTCAATACTGAATAAAATTCTTGCAAAAAAATTATGTTTGGGCAAAAAATATATGCAGCCTTATTCTGGATGTCAATTCCACGTGAATTTATTCGCTCTTCCCCTTCGACTTATTCTGAACATTTTCCTGTGAATTTTTTCGCGTTCTCGCTTTCGCCTTATTCTGAATGAAGTTCGAAAGCAAAATAATCCGCTTTGGGGAAAAATTAGGTATTCTGGATTACAGGGAGTAGGAGAATGAAATAAAATTTTGTGCGAATTTTTTCGCTAATAAATTCAAAGGGAGCTGACTACAAAAACATAAGTAATAAATATTTTTATGAAAAATATTTACACAATACTTATTCTATGACGATTTAGAATATTATAAATGATAGTAAGCTAATTTTTAACTGAAAAAAAAACAAATAAAATGCCATTGGAAATCCTATTGATAACGATGCATGCAGAAGGAATGTATAAAGTTAATAAGTCGTTAATTTAAGACGAGTTTGATGCATTTTGGAAAAATTATGGAAAACCCAAATTTGCCTAATGAGCCGCTTAACAGTGAAAAACTTAAATAAAAATAAAAAATATTTTTTTCAAAATTATCGTCTGCATTATTTGAAGGAAGAAATAAAGGAGTAGGAGCAAATCATAACTGGCCACTTTAAGAATTTGGGGAAATAAAATATCGAAATTAAATAAAAAGGCACACAAGTATGTAGTGACACAATAAACTGTGAATTAATTACTTCAATCGCAGATTTCTTCCCATTATTCGTTGTGTTTTTGCCATCATAAAAAATGTTATTATATTTGTAATCTATTGTAGTTGTTGCACCAAATTGCATCAAAACAATGAACAGATGTTTCACATGCCTATTGTAGGTTGATATATTTTCAAACTTTTATTTATTTTCTTTTAATTACAAAGCGTTTATACAGCGGATTATTGATATTTCACATTTGTATTGTTAAAAAGTTTAAATAACAATAAAAAGTAAACATTTTTAATAAAAAAACGGGGAAACACACATTGCAACTTAAATTACAATATGGCAACACACATTACAATTTAAATTACAATATGGCAACACGAATCTATTTTTCAACCACCATTTTCGAAAACTCGAATTCGCATTTCGCATTTTTTGCATCTCCTTATTTATTCAGAATAAGGCGAGAATGTGAAAGCGAAATTTTTTTACATGCGAGATATCTCCCAGCGATTATCCAGAATAAGGCTGATGGTTGTTGGTTTATTTCCAATGAGTAAAGAAATAAATGTTTATATGATTTTTTTACCCATAAGTGCGAATACCATTGCATGATTTTGAGTTAATTTTTATTTTTCGTGTCGAGAAAAACCAACATAAATGGTTATACTTGTGAAAACATTTTTTAAGTTTGGGTGAAGTTTTACGCTTCCTTGTTGACCCTATTAATAGACCTTGTCACCGAAGTTGAATTCAATTCTGATGAATTTTTACCGTTAACAATGTTTTTTTTTTTTTCTTTTTTTTGGCGTATACTCACCGTCTTATTGAAGGAGATTTTATAATGGATAGAATGTGTTTAAAAATCATGATAATGGGGTTACTTTATTGCTTTTTATTATTTAGGAAAAGTGATCAAATATATAGATTTATATCGCTTACGTTCTAATGGAAATAAGTATGTATATCACGTTTTAAAAAATCAATTTCATTATTCAATCACAAAAATGGGACAAACATAAAACTGATTAATCGTTTCGTTACTAAATAAAAAATAGGCACTATAATATTGCATCTGATTTGACGAATTTAAACAAAGCACAAAAAATGAAAAATAAAACAAAATAATTTTACCGCATTGTTTGACCAAAGGGGATAATTAAAAAAATTATTACTAGATTACAAGTGTTTGAATTTTCCTTTCAAATTCTATTAGTTTTAAATTTTAGTGTTTTGTAATCGATTGTTCTCAATAAGTGGAGGCGTTTAACAACATTTCAAAAAAGTCATTAATGAATGAATTGTAAATTTACATGTTTTGCACTTAATTACCAAATAACAATTTTGCCTATAACTGTTTCATTATTGCCTAAAAATGATTTTGCCAAAACCCATAGCAAGTATGTTGATTCGTGAGTATTTTTTTCTTTCATTTTGTTTGTTAAATAGAATTAGATAGTAATTAACTATACTTTTATATGTATATATGTGTATTTATATAAAGACTTATGACTAATTGTATATATGTTAAAAATATATGTGATTGCAAAAATATATATTTATGTAGATATATGAACGATCTTATATATATGTATATGCTTAAGTGAATGATTTGTTTCCGCTATGTATTTATTATATGCAAAAGGTATAAATACAAGTTCTCTAAAATGTTTATAATGTATATATATATATATATATATATATATATATATGCCTAAAAGTTTCTTATTTTGATTTATATACTGACTATGAGTTACATAATACATTTTTTCCTAGTACAAATTTCTTGAGACAATTACACGTTTTTAAAAGCAGAATGATTCGCTTCAAAGTCTTAAATAATTGAAAAAAGTGAAGAACATTTTACAAAAAATATGAGTATAAAAATTATGCAACTCCAATTCCAAACTGCCCTACAAAACTCTGAAATACAGAACAATTGGAATTTTGCATATTAAAGAAACACAAGATTTGAAACATCTTTCACGTGCAGAATTTGTTTTCTGCACTGTTCATTTAGGGTTATTGCACCAAATAATCCTTATAGCCGCGCAATGACTTCAGTTGTTTTTTAAGCTTCGTTATTAAATCGGACGGCTGCACCAATATGGATATATCACGACCCACCGAATTTAGACGATCCCGTATCTCATTGTCCTTAAAGAACAAATTCAAGGGACGACCATTTATCTCGGTTAGTACCCAAAAGGTTAAGGTTGTGCCATCACATGATTGAGCCTGCAAAAAAACAAAAAAAAAAAACATTTGTATCCATTTAACAGGTGAATATATATGTAGTAAGAAATACCTTTGGAGGTAATCCGTGTCTAGCTGCTAAACTATTTGGCACAACATCGACAATAGTTGCTGTATTGCCATCCCGTATTAATCCCAAGCATTGACCTTCTCTTTCTCGACGAATGGCATAGCCCCTGCCGAATGGAATGCGACGAACCAAAACTTCAACCTTACAACAAAAATGAAGCAAACGTTACAAACATAAGGACAAACAGTAACCATTGCCTGTGAGGATCATGTCTACTACTTACAAAAAGCGTATTTGTATTCCTAATAATTTTATTGGCTTCGGCTGCTGAACTTATAGTAACGCCTGCTATAGAAAGTAGCTGATCACCGATGTGCAGGGCGTTATATAATACCGGGTGTTCCTTTTGCTTCCATCCAGCAACCCTGTTTAAATAGTATCACTAACATTAAAACGGATACGCCCATAACATTATATTCAATGGTAACTCACCATACGGCACCGAATGCATCGACCCAGGCTATGGAACCCACACAATCTTTTCGTCGTAGCTGTAAGCGTACACCTCCAGGATGCATTATTTCACGACGTAGTTGCATGACTTGTTGCTCCCGCAATGTCATTCGTTTTGCCGGCGACGCGTTCGAAGTATTATGGTGTCCACTGGGACCTCCACCTAAAATATTATCGCTTATCCGAAATGGTTGCGGTGGTTGACGCAAAGCTGGATTTGCTCCCGATGCTGGATTAGGGCGATTGGAAAATTCATTGTTGTTGGCTCCGCGTGAGTTGCGCTGTCCTTGGGCGTCGGAAGTCGAGGAACTACGCCTGCGTTGTTCCACGGCATCAGATGCCGTTCGATTTATAGCCATGTGGGTAGGTGTTTGTGTAGCTGCCGATGGACCAGGAACATCACCATTGTTATTGGCATTAGATATGTTATGTGGTTTGTTGTTGACATTTGTCACTGAATGCGGAGCTGAGTTTTTCGTTTTGGATGAAGACATTTTATTGAGTATATGAAAATCTCGACGACTAGGCCTTGCAGTAATAACGGCCTCGGTGAGGCCTCTCCTTAAGAGGAAAGGTGGTCTAGGAATCTGCCCTGGCGGAGCATTGGATGGAGACACGATTCTCCTCCTCTGAAGTGCTGGACTTGCCACTTTGAGGGGAGTAGGCGGCTGATCTTGGTTAACTTGACATGTTATTGGCGTTGTTTTTATTCGACTTTCTGGCTGTTCTATGCTGGCTTGCTTTATTATTTGTGCCTTTATCTTCTTATCATTGACCCCATTGACTGAAGACTTTGTGATTGGCGATAATGGTCCTAAATCTACCTTTGATTTATTTTGATTGGATTGTCTAAGAGGAGAACTCCATTTCGGTGACATTGGTGCCGATGCATTTGGCAGTTGTTGGGAAGACGATGGCATAACACTCATGTTTTCCGAAATAATGGCTGCATTGGACGATGTTGGTGATTCGATCTCAACAGCCGTATTGGCTGTTGTGGATAGAAATACCTTTTCGTAATGCATCGTGTTGCTACGATTACTTGACTTGGATGCCTTTTCAACTTCTTCCTTCAAAGAACTTCTTCGCATTGCCATAGATTTCGACTCATTTGTGTTATTTACGGTTATATTTGTGATTCCAGATGTATTTGCCGATACAATAATTTTCTTGGGCAATTTTGGCGTGGACGTTGGCGGTTGTCCTGACGTTGAACTCATGGCCGATGGAGGTGTGAAACAAGTCCCATACGAGTTATCAGTGCCTGCTACATGAACTGTAGTTATCTTACACTGATCGGCAATTGCTGTCGATGCTGCTGCCCCGCTTGAAGCCAAGGGTGTTTTCTTTGCCGGGGTTGTGTACTGATTACCAACCGACTGCGGATGTACTGCTGCTGTATCGCCTATAACTTGAATTGTGCTGCTATTGTGTTGTTGACTACTATTGCTATTCGTACTACTACTACTACTGGACGGAATGATTTGTACATTACTCTTGTATTCAAACTGTTTGGTATGTTTCACTGACGCAGACGCTACTGCAGATGCAACATGTGTTTCGGGAAATGTGAATATCTCCGCGTTAGATGCCTTATGGGGTAATTTAGGAGGTTCATAATCGCTATCACAAGTTGACGTTTTGTCACCATTAATCACATTTGTAGAGACTTGTATTATAGTGATGTTCGTTTTAGTATCAACTGACGAAGACGTTGAAGTGGTCGACGGTTGATTTTCAAATTCTGAATTTACCTCAAGTTCTGTAATATTATTACCGCGCGAGCAGGAATTCGCTACGACCAATGATTGATGAGTATCATTTAGAGTTGTGACTTCAGGTTTATGACAATTAGTTGTTAATGGATTACTGGTTTTATCAACGGCTCCCACAGAGAGGGATCGAGAGGTGTGTGGTCTGAAATAAGGAGTAATAAATCCAAATAATGAATATCTATTCACGATTAAGCTGAGAGATCAATCAATGTTACATGAAAATAAAACGTATGCTTTTGTATCTATATTGAGTTAAATATATGGACAATATTATTGTTAAAATCAGCAGAACAATGTTTTAAGATTAATTCAGTTTGGTTGTAGGAGGCCGACAGTTATAGGTGTCAGAATGGCTCCGACTTGGAAATGTTTATATATTGTTATTTACTTTCACATTAAAATTCTACCAATTATTTCATCTAGTATTTAAAACATTATTTAGTGAATTCTTTTGCTACTCAATTAAAGCCCTTAAATATGGTAGTATTTATGTATTATACCCTACCTGCCGCTTTATGTTTTCATTTATTTATTTTGAAATGTTTTCCAAAGTCAATTCGAATGAAGAGCAAAAAAATCAAAATCGACAAAGTCGACGTGACACTTTTAAAAATATTCAGTCATATATATTTCGTATACATATCCTTTGTATCAAACAAATCTTACAAATGCACAAGAGTTTTGATAGCAATGAAACCAACGACTTAACTTTAAGGTCCGCAACATTGGATAAACTATATAGGGACCAGGTTGCCGAGTTGCGAGATATGATATTAAAGAAAGCCGAAACTAGCGACATCGATATATGTCTTAAGTGGCTTAAAGTGTTTAATCAATCAAAAACAGGAGATAAGTTAGCACGCAACTGTTTGTGTACATTAATGTATAACCAGATTCAAGAATCGGGTTATTTGTCACAACCATTCATTAATCTTAATAATTGCAAACGGAATTTGGAAAGTGTTTTGGGTGAATTGGATTATCAAAGCCAAATTGATAGTATCAGCTACAGAACTGAATTTAATGTCACCTACAAGTCACACGGAGGATCATGTGATGAGTCTTTCGTCAGATCTCAAGATGAGCTCAATCAGGAAAATATACCAACTCAGGTTATATCCGAAATTCCCCAACTTATACATGAATTGGAAAGCTTACGCTTGCAATTGACGGAGAAGGAAATGGAAAATCTAAAACTAAGGAAATTGGCAGAAAAATTTCACCAAGAAAATGAATCAAGCCTTTCCAATATTAAAACCAATTTTTTAAATAGCATTCGCAAAAAACTTCTTCACTTGAAACATTGCACGTCTGTGCCAAGGCAATTGGAACTATTTGATTCTGTTTTTAAACCCATTTACTCAAGTGACCTGGAATTTATGAATATTATAAAAGAATTTGATGTTGAACTTCAGCAAATATTGAGCGAACACTTCGAAATTGAATTAATCAATTATAAGAGGGCTATAGCGAAGCAGCTTTGTCGAAAATGGCTGAATAAGAAAACAAGACTACGTGAAAAGTACGAAAGGCGTCTAAATATTCAGTCGATGACTCAGCGGTTACAAGTGAAATTAGCCAAATTAAAGAGCATATCAGAATTGCGCAAAATGTTCATAAAATCGCAAACCGAATTTGGTAAAATAGAATTGTGGGAAATCTTAGATGAGTTGGAAAAGAAATATGAGGCAGTTGTGAATGATTAGAAGTACGAGAAATAATATATTTTTTTCACATTATGTTATTATATTTTTGTTTTTCATTTATATATGCATTTGTTTTGCAAAAAACTATTTTTACCTTTTTAATAAGGATTATAAGAAAAAAACATATGAAATATCAAAGAAAATAAATATTTACATACCGTGGTATTCGACGTTCGCATTGTAATAAATTCTCAAGATTTCGGACATGATCTTAAAAAGAATGAAAAAAACTCTGTAAATAGACATTTTCATTTCATTGTGTAAGAGAATCTCAATTACCTGCAGAAGCACGATGAGCAGAAAGCACATCCAAACGAACACTATTATTAACACTGCTGCTTCCGTGATTGTTAAAATCGCCTGATCGCACACTGGGTTTGCGTAACAATGGTCCAATGCATTCGTCCTCAGTCGATTGGGAATCACTGAAATGCAAATCTCCCCTATCTAAGCTTAGTGTTAATGTTTTTGATGTTACATTTGACATTTCGTCCAGATCAACGGAAGAAGTTGATGAATTTGCATCGTTAATTTGTTCGCTATAAGCACTTATTGGATCCGACAACATATTCAATAGGTTTTGTGTTAAAGTATTCGACATAGACGACAGAAGAGGAGTGGACGTTGTCGACGTGTTTGTTCCATTAGTACTAGTAAACAAGGATGTAGAGCTAGATATTGTTGTAGTTGTTGTGGACGGTATACTATTTGTGGTTGTTGTATTAATATTAAAACTATCGTTTGTGGAAGTATTTGAGGAAGTGGATGCAGTGGTTGTATTATCGGCTTCATTTCGAGTTTCATTTGTGGAATTGTTATCGTTTACACTGGCTGTACTTTGTTGTAGCTGTTGTTGTTGAAGACTGGGTGGAATAACTCTTTCTACACCAGGCACTATTGCAGCTGGGACAGGCGGCGGTGCTGGCAATGGCGATGTTGGATCCCTCGTTGGCAATAAGGGCAGTCGAACTTCAGGCAATTTTGTATACAGGTTCTCCCTAGGAGAAAGTATTTTCATTTCTCTCAATTTGGAACGCAATGTTTCGACCCATTCTTGCATAATATCCCTGCAATAATGAAGATATAAATATAAGCCAAACAAATTCAAAACGTTAATAACTCCTCACAAACAACAACAACAACGACAACAAATGCAACGAATGAAATTGTTTTGCAATGTGCGGAATGTTATAATTGTACTGCACGTTAATGGTAAATGAAAGAAGCACCAATTAGATAATCGTTTGGGTTATTAGACAACTAGTGGGTAGTGGAGCAGCTGTAATTGCAAGCAACGAAATTTCAGGTGCGTGGTTGCTAGCATTGTAAGTCAAATTTTAATCCGGTACAAAGAAATTTTCATTCGTCATCATTTGTGTGAGTTTTTTGTATTTTGCAAGGTACGACTATGCTTTTGAGGTTACTGGGGGATATTTCAACATACCATGACATAGCATGAAAACGCAACACTTCATTGCTAAGCGTGACAACAAATTCGAATTCATGTGAGTTTGGAATTAGTGCGTGAGAAATATGTAATGTATCCTGCAGTGATACAACCCATTCTGGATTATGAGAAGGAGCTTGTCTGGGTTCGGCATAGCCCTCCAGCAATGCCTCGGTGTCGTCATGTACACAGAACACAACCCAGCTGCGTTCGCATTTCTAAAATGGGACAAAACAATCATTAGCACCACCTACTAATAACACTACCACAAGGTTGGCCGTTCGGCAGATGGAGAAGAAAGTTACCTTTGGACCGACACAAATTTTCTTGCCTTCAGCTGTTAAACGTTTTAGCCAAGTATTTTTGTGAATTTCTCGAAATTGGGCGGCCATTTGCGGATGTATGGGTACTGTTGCCGCCGCCGCCGCTGGTATTGGTCGACTGCCTATTAAACTAGGCAACACGCTATTTGATCCCGCCATTGTGGAAACA
Organism: Musca vetustissima; assembly: GCF_032173495.1. Lineage (NCBI taxonomy): Eukaryota > Metazoa > Arthropoda > Insecta > Diptera > Muscidae > Musca > Musca vetustissima. The sequence continues at coordinate 72,572 of NW_026886864.1, forward strand.
GGACCCGTTGCATTCGAACTTGCTAGAGAAGAACTCATTATGTTAAGAGATTCATGGTGGCTTCGAGCTGTCAGAATATTCCACGTCGAGAATTCACAAATCACTTATGTTTTGTGTATTTCACTTTTCTAATTTTCTGGTTGGCGTTTTGTTGCTTTCTTGCTAATTACTCCCATGGAGGTTACTTAATTATTCTTGTTTATGTCTAAGCGACACCACCAACGTCAACCATCAAACACCTGCCTTTCAAACAATTTGAATTCTGCCCAGTCTCTGTCGCTCTGTCGTTGGTTTGCTGATTTCGTATTGGCAATTGTTTTTTTTTTATCTTGACGTCTTGTGTCTAGTTGACGTCGACGGCGACGTATTCGTTATGTTATTGTTTTTGTTGTTCTTTCTTGCGGTGGTGGTGTCGTGCTGCTTTTATGGTTTTGACAAATAAATCCTTGATTCCATTCATTTATTCGTTGGCGACTGCAGCAGCACTCTTTGCGAAATCTCAATTCGTGCCTATTCCCAATTTTCGGTCAGTGTCTGGGGCTTTTAATGATTGGAATTCGTTAGTGGAGATATGAATTAACACTTTTCACTAAATATTTACAATTAAAAATTACATTTCCACCAAAAATTTTAATAAAAAATGCAGCAATCACAATAAACACTTGCAACTTGCTCACGACGCCATATTTACAATGATGCCAGATCGCCCACCATCATCAGTGATGGAAATGTCAAAATGTTGAACATAAACTAGTCAATTGGCCACACATCTAATTACTAGAGTTCGGTCCATGATGCAATGTATTATATCAAAACAAAAACCACTGTTTTTTATCAGACCATCTGTCAGACTTTATCTAGTATTATTTTCATGAATGACAGCATTACAAGTTGCTAGCAACATTGCTCTTTGACAGTTAATCTAATAGACAGCTGCATTAAATGGAGTATATATTCATTGTGCAATGGCATGGTACAATTATAAATGGTAACAGCAAATCCCAGCTGATTTGATTCCAACGTTATACTAGTGTCAATATGAATTTGACAAATTATGTTTTTAAAAATCACCCAACAGGAAAATTGGGAACGCATACAATTTGAAATTGTTCTTTATTAATTTACTCAATCTGCCTGCTGGGAAAGTTTGAGGAAGCAAATCTTTCTTGAAGGAATAACTCGCTATTCCCAGCATTGTCATATGTGTTACACATATATATGGCAGTGGCTCAATTAAAGGAAAGATGTGGAAGCGATAGAAATATAAATTTGATAGATTTTCATTCATGTTTTTCAATTTTTATTTTGAGGATTCAAAAATATTCCATTTTCAAAATAAAAATAATTTGATGATAATTTCTTTGTTTGTTTACATTTTTCTGTCAAATGAGTTGACACTAGTAGAACTTACAACAACAATTTTCCATGTGGTTGTTGTATCGTTTTTTGTACAACACTTGCTGTTACCTTTTATTATTATACCATGGTGCAATGGTAACAAAACAAAAACTTTTGTTTTTGTCACGACCATCTGTCAAATTTTTCCTTATAATATTTCACATGGTTGGCAACATTGCACATCGAATTCAAGAAATTACTCATTTTGACAATTAACCGAAACATCAGCTGCGCTAAATGGAATACTTATTTATTGTGGTATCGTTGGGTAATTGCGGAACGAACTACTTCCTTGAAATTATTCCAATATAGGATAGGAACTAGGTCCAGATCGTAATTTAGTTCGTTTTTTATTGGTTTGTTCCCGTACTGCAAGAATCTACCTGACTTTACTATTTTTTTTCGATATCATAAAGAAAAATTACGTTATCGTAGTAAAAACTAGTAGATTCCTGCAGTACGGGAACAGACCATATATCGTTCCTTTATTCCCATATTCTTCTTTAATACAATTGCTTAAAAAAGTTTCAAATGTAAACCCCGAGAAATCAGTTCGTCTTACTGGTGTTGCGTGGGTGGGTGGGATGAATAATTTTTTTTTCTAGGGCGGCGCTATCCAAACTATCTGCAACAATTGAAGCACAGCCACTCGTTCGGGCCAATACATGGATTGGTGGACTCCGCCAAAAATATAATTTTCCTTTAAATTTAAAATCACCAATAAATTATTTGACGCGCGCGCTCTGCGTGTGAAACCCGAACTGAAGAGACTGAGGAAATGAACAGTGTAGCCACATCAATAAAAAATAAGGCTGTGTTCAGTGTACTTATTACTACGTTTTTATCAACCCTGAAAAAGGGTAGCCATTTAGTGCAACATTCGCCATTAAATGTATTTTCCTAAAAAATTATTGGAAAATTGATGAAAATGGAGGAAAATGTAGACTCTATAAATAAGGGTAGGAGCAAGATTATAGCTCTAGTCTAGGATTAACCGCCACAGGTCTGAGTGCACCACAAAACTGTTGAGAAAAATCCAAATAAATACCAAAAAAAGACAACGACAGTCAATATATGTGTAAACGTTTTTATTTAATGATATATTTTGTTAACCGGTGGAATCAAAAAATTACCGTGAGTTTTCTTATAATGAGGTGATTTGATATGAGTATAAACGGGAGATATTTTTTGGTAGGTTCCCCAGAAAAACGCCAACACCAATCTGCTACTGGCCTCCGGTATTCCCAAGAGGAGGTCAGTGATTATTTTTTTGGATCTCCAACGAGCCTTTTGTGTTGTGTGTGTGGATGTGTGGCCTTTCAGCTGTTTTTGCCAGCAGCAACATAAACCAAATTTTGTGTGGCCGATGGTAATCTAAATCCTCCTTTATTTTTTGGCCGGAACAGAGGTAACGGTGCTACTCAGCTAAGATAGGCGGTTATCTGGAAGTATATCAAAAGAAAAATAAGAAAGCGATAAATTTTAATACCTACAATGAGTTGGGAATAAACCCATGCCTTTAGCCTTAAAGGGATTCCCAAAGAAATATTTTTAAAATTCGTTAATATTGATAATTATTATAAGACAAATTATTTAAGTGTATCTTGTGTTGTCCTTGTGTATGTCAACTTTTTATTTGAATTTGTGAGGATTTGTGATTTGACTCCAGATTGTTTTTAAGTGTTTAAAGGTCATATAATTCTCTGAAGGAAGACTAGGGATTCGTCGTATGTAGTTTTAATGCCGGATTGGCCTATTCAACCATTATAAACGAGCTCCTTTATAATAGGGACTTGATGAGTAGTTTTTAAAGTGTTATTTAAAAGAATCTCTAGCGTTTCAAAGAGGAAATTTTAATATCGAATTTGTTTTTGTTTCATTGATATATTGAGTGATCTGGGGTTGAAGAATCCAAGACAGGTTTTTTAGTTTTAAGGCTTATATTATAAGAATAAATGTAATATGTGTTGATTTTGTTACCATAACTAATATGTTTTAATTGTTCTTTTAGAGAGGATTCTAAGAAGGTGATGAGGTGAGTGTGTGTGTGTTTGCGGGGTTTCCAATAATATTGATACGTTGGAACGTTTGGAAACCATGGTTGGGAGGGCAAAATGTGAGAGTAAAACATCTATACTCTCTTATCAAGGCAGGTGTTGTGTTTTGAATGTAATGTGTTTGTTTATTTGAATAGTAAAGTTCATTTTCGTGTTCGCCCCTGATGGGCTAGAGATGTGGACGGGTTAGGACCATAGCCCAGAGACCGCTAACTAGCCGGAAGGTCCCCTCTAGCGCCGCCTAACAGGGAGTCGTAACAGATGGCGCCCAAACCAAAGAAAATAAGTTCAAAACTTGAACAAGAATATTTAAAGTGCAATACCACCTAGTCACTAAATCCATAGAATATAGGGAATCAAGATAGCCATAAGTAATATCGCGAAATCCGTCAACCTGGCTGATATTGAGCCATGTTTTCTATGGGAAAACATGTTAAGTGCAATATTAGTGTAAGGTATATAGGATTTTTAGGATAATACTTCCATTATATAGAGGTCAGTGCAATAGCTTGTTCGTCTAGTGTGTAACAATGTTTGTATTGTGAATGACCAGTGTTCCTTTGTTTTTGTGTATATGTAAAGTAGTAGAAATAGTTAATTTTTCGAGAAGCAGGGATAAGTGCAATAGTCATCCAAATCGTGGTATTAGGATGTTAGTTGCCGATCCTATTTGTGAGATCGTTTTTTGTTGTAAACGAAAAATTTGCCACAGGGAAAAACTCGGAAAGAATAGTTTTTTTAAAACATTTGTGTAATCGTCCAATTTTGTCTATCCTGCCTTGATAACCGCAAGGACATTTTATGATACTATTAAAGAAATGAAAAAAAAAATGAAAACACACACACCTCATATAAACCCCATCTTTAAGAAACCTCTTAATATGTTTATTGTGAAATTTAAATTGTTCTGTATTGTTTTTGTATGTCATTTTATACTTTTTATTTATTTCTATATAATTTATTTTTTTATTAATTTTTTTGGACTATTTATATATTTATTTATTAATTTTTTTTATTTTTGACTTCCTTTTGATCTATTATTTTTTTCTTCTATTATTTCTTTTATTCCTAAATTTTTATGATTTTTATGAGATTTTGTTTCTAATTTAAAATCCAAGCAGAATTACCCATACTTAGTAGCTGCGAATGTCTGAAGAAAATACAGTAGAAACCAGACGTCGTAGTAAAAGAAACCGCACAGCATCCTTTGATGTTAGTAGGATTTCCGTCCAAACCTTACCTAAATTCCGAAAGAAAGATAAAGGCAGCAGAATGATGAATCCACCGTCAGGAATAGATCCGTCCATAGTTGACATGTCCCAAACAATCAATGCAAATCCCAATAGAAACATTCATAATAATAATAACAACCCTCATGTCGGTCCAAATATTGTAGTGACTGAACCTATGAATTCCAATGGCAATAATGTCGTTAGACAAATGGTTGAAGAAAGTGTCTCCAATGCATCATTAAATCTTAGACCTTTAGTTCAGGAATGCATTGGTGACGAAATGAAAAAGGTTTACGAAGCCATAAGCAAGTTAGGAGACATGGTCAATAACCTTGCTATAACAAGAAATCAACAGTTCAATATACCATTTAATTTCACGACACCACCACCAAGTATTGATTCAAACAGAATCCCAGAAAGGTTACCATCGAACATGATGTTTACAGCTCCCAGCCATAATGCTGATAGGCCAAGTAAAGTGGAGAAATTTAAGCTGAAATTCGATGGAGGTCATTCTGGAATGTCCGTAGAAGACTTTGTCTTCAGACTAGAATACTTGAAAAATCAATACAGAGTGTCGTGGGAAGAAATTTTCGCCGAATTTCAATCATTACTTGCTGGAGGAGCCTATGAATGGTTCTGGCTTCAGATAAAAACAGGGATTGTGAAGGATTGGTCTTCTTTGAAAGACGCCTTATTTAGAAGATATAGTACCACAAGGTCGAATTATGAGGTAATGAGCGAAATAGTGGACAGAAAACTCAAACCTGGAGAGGATATAGACAATTTTTTTCAAACCATTAATACTTTACGGTCCAAGTTAGTTCAACCAATAAGCGAAGGTGAATTAATACAAATAGTAAAGAGAAATTTAAAGGGTGAGATCTTCAGGATGGTCTATCCAATGTACATTTCTTCAATGGAACAGTTGAGAAATGAATGTATCCAAGCAGAGAAAACTTGTTCTAAACGAGAAATGCGAAATGTACCAATTCCCAACAGTAGAAATATTCGGGTGAACGAAATAAGCAGTGAAGTATATGACTATGAATATCACAATCTGGATGAAATACCAGAAGTGGCAGAAGTTTCCGCGGGGCAAGTTTGCTGGAATTGCCGCAAACCAGGTCACAGATTTATGGACTGCTTATCAACACAAAGAGCTTTGTTTTGTTACCGTTGTGGGCAACCAAACACTGTGGCACCCAGATGCCCTAAATGTCTTTCGGAAAACTCCCGAATGAACAAGGTGACAGCGGGGAAGTCTTGTTCAACGAACCCACCCGCACAGTCAAACCAGATGTAACCCAATCAAAAGCAAATAATTACCCTTCTGTAAGACACTACCTACCACTTGAGATAAGGAGAGCCAATTACGAAATAGTTAGGAAAAATATATTCGATAGTGAAGAACCAAAACCATCAACAACAGAAAATGAAAATCCAGTTGCTAGCGACTATGAAGCTCATAAACCTAACAAAAATCCAAAAAAATATGAAAGAATTTTGAAATTAAGGCAGAGAAGGAAAGAAAACAAAAATAATAAGAACATGTTAGTGGAATCAGTGAGAAGGTTCAATGAAACTTCGGATCCTAGACCATATGCCACAATCGATATCAAAGGCAAAATAATAAAAGGTTTACTCGATTCTGGAGCCACTGTGTCTGTTTTAGGAAAAGGATGTCGAGAGTTGTTAGAGGAATTAGAAATCCGACCCGAATCTAATTATACCAATGTGAGAACAGCATCTGGACAATTACATAGAATTTTAGGCAAAATACGAGTTAAGGTAAAATTCAAGGAATCTGAAAAAGAAATATCCTTTTATTTGTGTCCTGATCTTGAACAGCCAGTTTATCTTGGTATTGATTTTTGGAAAGCTTTTAAATTAGCTCCAGACATAGTAGAAGTGCATGAAATAGATCTTGAAAAAATCCAAGAAAAATTTGCTGGGGATGCACAAACAGAAAAAGAAGTGCATGTGTTGGATCCTGATCAACAACAGCGATTGCAAAATGTTATAGAGTTGTTTCCATCATTCGAAAAATTAGGACTAGGTCACACAACATTAGAAAAACACGTCATAAAACTTGTTGAAGGGACGAATCCAATTAAAGATAGACACTACCCCATATCACCAGCAATGCAAGAAATAGTGTATGAAGAGATTGATAGGATGTTGGAATTAAATGTCATAGAAGAGAGCGAAAGCGCCTGGAATAATAGAACCACGGTTGTTCGGAAACCAGGGAAAAATAGATTTTGCTTAGATGCACGTAAATTAAACGCAGTTACAATAAAAGATGCATACCCGCTCCAAAATATCGACGGCATACTCAGCAGAATTGATCAAACGGTATACATCAGTAGCGTAGACTTAAAACATGCATTCTGGCAGATAGAGTTGGACGAAGAATCAAGGCCATACACGGCTTTTACAGTGCCTGGTCGTCCACTCTATCAGTTCAGAATGATGCCGTTTGGTCTATGCAATGCTGCACAACGCCTATGTCGTCTTATGGATAAGGTGATTCCAGCACGCTTAAAATCAAACGTTTTTATCTACTTGGACGATTTATTAGTTATTTCAGAAGATTTTGAGACACACCTGAATCTACTAAAAGAAGTCGCAGAATGTCTTAAGCGTGCAAATCTCACGATAGGATTAAAGAAAAGTAACTTCTGTTTCAAAGAACTTAAATATTTAGGATTTATCATAGGTGGTGGAGTTTTAAAAACAGATCCTGAAAAGGTATTGGCAATTAAAAACTTAAAAGTACCAAGAAGCCCTAGAGATGTTCGCAGTTTTTTGGGTACTGCCGGCTGGTATCGGCGATTTATTAAAAATTTTGCTAGCATCTCCGCACCACTGACAGATACTCTCAAGAAAGGTTCAAAATTCATAATTACCGAAAGTGCAAAAGAAAGCTTTGAAAAGTTAAAAATAGCCTTAACGACAGCACCTGTTTTGAAACACCCTGATTTTTCAAAAGAATTTTTTATTCAGTGTGATGCCTCCGAGCATGGTATTGGGGCTGTTTTATTTCAAAAGGGTGAAAACGACGAGGAGTACCCTATAGCCTTTTATTCCCAGAAGCTAAATAGTTGCCAACGCAACTATAGCGTAACAGAGAAGGAATGTTTGGCTGCCGTTATGGCTGTTAAACGCTTTAGACCCTATGTGGAGTTAATGAAATTTACAGTCATAACGGACCATGCAAGTTTGAAGTGGCTGATGGGAGTAAAAGACTTAAGTGGTAGACTAGCTCGGTGGTCACTTACGTTGCAGGGATATAATTTTGAAATAGATTACCGGAAAGGCAAAGACAACGTAGTGGCAGACATGCTATCCCGATTGGAAGTAGTGGAGGAGTTTGAGGCGATAGATGATTTATTTGATTTTGAAACTACGGAGTTTGAAAGTCAGGAGTATAAAAATTTAATGGAAACTATTGAGAATAATCTATCAAAACTACCAGACATAAAAATTGAAAACGGTCTTATTTTCAAACGCACCAAAAGCGATATAGATGCTGAGCTAGAACAAGAAATGCCGTATAAGTTATGGATCCCTGAGTCCCTTACTCATCTTTTAATCGAGAAAGCTCATAGCGAAACAACTGCAGCCCATGGAGGCATTGCAAAAACTCTACATCGTTTGAAAAGGTTTTATTACTGGCCAAAAATGGCGGTACAGGTAAAAAAATACGTCACTAATTGTAGAATCTGCAAGGAAACAAAGCCTGTTAACCAGAATATGCAGCCAGAAATAGGGAACGAGGTCATTACCGAACGACCATTCCAAAAACTATATATGGACTTTTTAGGGAAATATCCCAGATCCAAAAAAGGCAACACGTATATATTCATCGTAGTAGACCATTTTTCGAAATTTGTTTTCCTCAAGGCAATGAAAGAGGCTACTACATCCAATATTATACAATTTCTGGTAGAGGACATTTTTAGAAAATTTGGTGTACCTGAAACGGTGCATACCGATAATGGCACACAGTTTACGTCAAAAGGGTTTAAAGACATGATCGAATTATATAAAATCAATCACCTACAAACAGCACCCTATTCACCGCAATCAAATGCATCAGAAAGGGTGAACCAATCTGTTCTAGCGGCGATACGCGCATACTTAGAAGATGATCACAGAGATTGGGACGTTTATTTGTCCGAAATTGAGTGCGCTCTGAGATCATCGGTACATACGGCCACAGGTGTAACACCCTTTTTTGCCCTTTTTGGCTATGAAATGTATACAAACGGAAGCGACTATAAATTGGCTAGGCAACTGCAATCTCTCTGCGACCACAAAATAAATGAATTAAATCGAAAGGACAAATTAGATATAATCAGAAATAAAATTTCGAAAAACTTGCATGAAGCATACGAAAGGAGCTCGAAGCGTTACAACCAACGTGCCAGAACAGTAAAGTTTATACCAGGACAAGAGGCATATAAACGAAACCACGTCCTTAGTGATTTTAGCAAAAATATTAATTCAAAATTTTGCAGAAAGTATATCAAGTGCAGAATAGTGAAGCCAGTTGGAAATAATATGTATGAAATCGAAGACATGCAAGGAAGACCCTTAGGAAATTGCCACGTGAAGGACCTAAAAATGTAAAGCCCATAGTGAGGACGATATCTTTTTATGGCAAAGTGTCGAACAGATATGTGATTATGAGGGACTAACAAGAACTACGGCCAATGACCATGTAGCTGAATCTAGACCCCATGAATGGCTCACCCATAACAGTAGCAGGTCGGAACTATGCCATCGCATACTTGGGCAAGTTAGACCATTGAGGTAGATTTTCATGTTAGGCTCCAACCACATAATGTTTCTAACTGCTGCCAAGAAAAAAATACTCATTCACTAGAAACCTTTAAGTTAACAAAGAGTCAAAACCAAAATATGTTTTAACCAATGGTATTAATATGAAGAGTAAAATCAAAATTGAGAAGTGTTACTCTCAATTTGGAAAGAATTACAAAATGACAAATGTCCTACTGCTCAGTTACTGTCTTAAATTTTTCTGATTAGTGACAAAAATTATAATCCAGGATGTTTGACTCCTATCACCAGTTGTGTCAGAAACGAATACCCACCACAAATCAAGTTGCGACAAACTCATTTTTTTCAAAATTTATATAATGGTATAACAAAACAATTTTTTTGAATGTTTACCCCAGGGTCATTTCAACAACATCCTGTTGCTATTGTTGTTTTCAAAAAAAAAATTCATTCACTTCACATTCCAACAATCGAAATTCCATATTCCTCTAATATACCTACACGACCATACTGGCCCACATACCTAATTTCAAGAAGCTACTTTCAGTCATCATTTATTATATATTCATTACCTAACTTTTATGTCTATGTACCCACAGATAATCCCTCGTGGCTGACGGGATTAACATTTTTCAGACCCAACCTAATCACCTCACTGTCTTTGTTTTAAAAAAGGACATTTTTTCTTTTGTTACACGACAACAATTCAAAACGTTTTAAAATGGTCTCACTGAATTCCTAAAATGAACCTAGCTAACATAAAAGTCGGTACGCCTTTACGCCTAAATGAGACTTACTTGGAGAAATCCATAGGTGCACCGCAAATTGTCCTAGATATTCATCAATGGGTTTTTATAGTCTAGGTGTAGTGTAGAAATCACAAAATCTATCGATTGCCGGTATCA